>NC_045806.1:62532491-62832491 GCF_009873245.2 Balaenoptera musculus | reverse complement strand
ATATTATGGTCATTTACCCACCCAAGATTTTAATAAATGTCACCCTTTCTTACTTTACCTTTGCTACATGTTCCAGCCACCGGCCTAGTGCAATAAACACAAATAGCATAGGAGGTGTGTCAAAGAAAGTAACAGGGTTCACTCTGGCTCTCTCATACATTGCAACCAGAAGAATAACCAAAGAATAAGCAAATGCAATGGTAGTTGCCAGCACAATCAGTACGTCCATATTTGCAGTTTTATGCTTCAGTGCTTTGTAGGCCTGAATGTAGAAGTGCCAGCCTCCAAAAAACTGTAATATAGAAACAGTGATTAGTGCTTTTAAAAAAAGCTGAAATTCACATATATACCTCAATAACTAAGATATAGTATCAATGTTAATTTCCTTTGGCTTTTATTTAATCCATAAACAACTAAGGAGAGATTATTTTTTTGGGCTGCACCATGCGGCCTGCAGGATCTTAGTTCCCCAACCAGGGATCGAACCTGGGCCATGGAGAATTCCCCTAAGGAGAGATTTTTTTTAAGCTGAAACAATAGTGCTTGTATTTTAGCAGATACGTGTGTGTGTGTGTGTGTGTGCGTGTGTGTGTGTGTGTATGTGTGGATTCAAATTGTCATACAAGCCCTTGGCAGCTCTCTGCTATGATCCAATGGATATTTCATAATATAAAGAAAGTCAAGTGGTTCTTGGATTCTTCTTTTTGAAGCCAGCAAAAACAAGAACTAGGAAAAGAATTACATTCTTTTGACAATGATTTTTTATATAAAACTCACCTCCCTCTTTTCAAATTCAACCTATCACAAGCTATTGGATCTGTCCACTGTTTTCGTTAGGAAACATAACTGAAAAGCTTATTGTTCATTAGTATAGAGAAACATACTAAGATGTTTTAAAAATCATTATTGCTTTTTATAAGGATCAGAAAAAGGAATAGATCTATTAGATGGAAGTGTTCCACAGTAAAAGTTTATCTCAAAAGAAGAGTTGAAAAGTCCAAAGAAGACATACAGATGGCCAAGAAACACATGAAAAGATGCTCAACATCACTAATTATTTGAGAAATGCAAATCAAAACTACAGTGAGGTATCACCTCACAGTGGTCAGAATAGCCATCATCAAAAAATCTACAAACAATAAATGCTGGAGAGGCTGTGGAGAAAAGGGAACCCTCTTGCACTGTTGGTGGGAATGTAAATTGATACAGCCACTATGGAGAACAGTATTGAGGTTCCTCAAAAAACTAAAAACAGAATTACCATATGACCCAGCAATCCCACTACTGGGCATATACCCAGAGAAAACCATAATTCCAAAAGACACATGCACCCCAATGTTCATTGCAGCACTATTTACAATAGCCAAGTCATGGAAGCAACCTAAATGGCCATCGACAGATGAATGGGTAAAGAAGATGTGGTACATATATACAATGGAATATTACTCAGCCATAAAAAAGAATGAAATTGGATCATTTGTAGAGACGTGGATGGACCTAGAGACTGTCATACAGAGTGAAGTAAGTCATAAAAAGAAAAACAAATATCATATATTAATGCATATATGTGGAATCTACAAAAATGGTACAGATGAACCGGTTTGCAAGGCAGAAATGCAGACACAGATGTAGAGAACAAACGTATGGACACCAAGGGGGAAAGCGCGGGAGGGGGAGGATGATGAATTGGGAGATCGGGATTGACATATATACACTAATATGTATAAAATGGATAACTAATAAGAACCTGCTGTATAAAAAAAAGAAATAGGGCTTCCCTGGTGGCGCGGTGGTTAAAGAATCCGCCTGCCAATGCAGAGGACACGGGTTCGAGCCCTGGTCTGTGAGGATCCCACATGCCGCGGAGCGACTGGGCCCGTGAGCCACAATTACTGAGCTTGCGCGTCTGGAGCCTGTGCTCCGCAACAAGAGAGGCCGCGATAGTGAGAGGCCCGCGCACCGCGATGAAGAGTGGCCCCCGCTTGCCACAACTAGAGAAAGCCCTCACACAGAAACGAAGGCACAACACAGCCATAAATAAATAAATAAAATATTAAAAAAAAAAAAAAAAAAAAAAAAAAAATTAAAAAAAAGAAGAAAACATACAGAGAGTAATGAACTTAAGTGCTATGGAGAAATAATATAACTATTATGATTATTTTATAGAATAAATTAATAATAAATATATCAAAATAAAATATATTTATAATATATTTAATATAATTAATATAAAGATAATTTTAATGCATTTAATATAAAATATAAATATAAAGAAATAAAATATAACATTTTATCAAATTTTTTTCCAACTTAGATTGTTACAGAATATTGAGCAGACAATGTTATGTGGCAGCCTGGATGGAAGGGGAATCTGGGGGAGAATGGATACATGTATATGTACGGCTGAGTTGCTTTGCTGTGCACCTGAAACTACCACAACATTGTTTATCGGCTACACTCCAATATAAAATAAAAAGTTAAAAAAAAAAAGAATATTGTGCAGTTCCCTGTGCTATACAGTAGGTCCTTGTTGGCTATTATCCATTTTAAATATAGCAGCATGTACATGTCAATCCCAGACTTCCTACATGCATATGTATAACTGAATCACTTTGTTGTACACCTGAAACTAACACAACATTGTTAATCAATTGTACTCCAATATAAAATAAAAAGTTAAAAAAAGACAATAAAAATAAAATAAAGTATAACATTTTATTATTATAATAACTTTAAATATAAAGTTACATACAGTAGCAGATATGAATACCAAATTCACAACTGAAGATGAATTGAACTGTTATTCTCTGCTTTGTCATTAAACAGTATCCTTCGGGGTTAAAATGGAATTTATTGTCTACTTTAACCACTCAGTTTAAGATTATTTTTGTAAAGCATCCAGCATAAAATGATCGTACTTCTGGCCAATATTTGTTGTACAATTGAAAATAGCCTCACCTGCCACATTTTGGCTATTTTTCATTATTAACAAATATACTTGCTAACATTTCACTTGCCTGTACAGGTACACACAATAAAAAAGATAGCAAATTCATAATGGACAATCCTGGCAGGATCTGGCGCTCCAGGAACATAGAAGAATGAATGCTAATCATTTCTTCTTGGCTCATGTTCTGATTATGGTGAAGAGTTGCAAGGTGGTGGTCCATAACCATCATATATATCATCAGCCCCATTACAGGAATACAGAAAAACAGGCTCACAAGAAAGGCCCGTCGCCATCTAGTATAGAAAAGAAAAATCATTTGAGTAAATAGGTAATGGTTAAAGATTCTATGTACTATAAGGAAATATAACTTGTGACCAATTCCCACCCACTGTAAGGATGATATTGAAAAAACTGACATGCTAACAGTTTGTTAAATTTGTAAAGAGGAATCAAAATCTGTTTTTCACTGACATTCCAAAAGTACTTACTGTCTTATCTCTCGTTTATGGTCTAGGTGGCTTGCTGACCGGTCCTTCTTGACCAAAGAAGCTTCAAAACCTAAGCTCTAAGGAAATTCATGAGAAAACAATTACTTCACTGAATGTATAAATATTACCTACAGAAATTCTAAGCTGTGGTATTGTCATTAAGAACAACTCAATTCAATTACTAAGTGCAAGTCATTCTGGGGAATATAAAGATGAAGATGTGCTTCCTTCTCTTAATTACCTTTGTTTCTAATCTTTCATCAAAGAAATGAGTATTTTCTCAACTCTAGTTAATGTCTATCCTACTGTTCTCAAACTACTGATTTAACTCAAGTGCAGTTGTCCTCAGTAGAGGTTCTTATATCAAGAAGTCAACTAAAGCCTCCAATAAGTAATTTTGGAAAAAAGCAGAATCTATTACTTGGTCAGGGCGACAGAGTGTATGATGACCTAATAAAGACAGAATTGAGATATATACACTACTATGTATAAAGTAGATAACTAATAAGAACCTACTGTATAGCACAGGGAACTCTACTCAATACTCTGTAATGACCTATATGGGAATAGAATCTAAAAAAGAGTGGATATATGTATAACTGATTCACTTTGCTGTACAGCAGAAACTAACACAACATTGTAAAGCAACTATACTCCAATAAAAAAAAGAGAATTCAGCAGTAAAATCATAAATCGTACACTTAGACAAGCATCTACTAGTACTGATGTATATTAATCACTTTATTTTTAATTTTAGCTTGGACATCTATCAAGTCATTGATCCATCCATCCCCTGAAAGTACAGAAAACTGAATAATAGGCCACAAAAGCTAGCACCATACTAAATATATTATTCAAGGGTTTGCATATGCAGTCTTTACTCTTGTTGTACCAGAAAAAAGAACACGAATAAAAATTTTCCACAATAAAATAAAGTACAGAAAGAAAATTACACCTAAGTAAGACTCATATGAACATAGACAGTAACATACACTATATTTTGAACTGCTAGGGAAAATGCTGCCATCTTACATTTCTTGGCAGTATAACACAGTGAAAAGAGCAAGCATGAGCATTGGAGTCAGAAAGATTAGGCTCAAATCCCAGCTATGACACTTACTACCTATGTGACTTTGGGGAAGTAACTTATCTCGTAACCTGAGTTTCCTCACCTCCAAAGTGAAGATGACAGCACTGTTGTGAGAATTACATCAAGAGTTGAAGCTTTGCAATTTTGGTAACTGGCACATAGTAGATACTCAATAATGCTAGCTTCACAAAGATGTTAATGGTATTACTACCTACATTAACAGGATCTTACCTGAATGATTAATATGCTTTTTAGATCATTAGAACACCAATGCTAGACCACAGTGAAACTTCTAAAGCACTTTCACATGTATTACCACTTAAGATTTACTGAAGACTGCAGGATGAATTTGTCACAGAGAAAAAGATTTGGTCTTTTAAATTTCTTACTTTAACTATGATATCATTTGCTTTGACCTAACAAACAATACAGCATCTAGCAGGATGCTTCACTTTCTTAGTGATTAACATGAATTTTACTCATAACAAATTGTACTTTGCTTACATTTTCTAAATATTTTTAAATGATCTGTGGTTCTGCCTTAAGTCTGCTCCTGATTAATAGTGCCAATATGCCTTTACCTAATTCTTCCTGACGAAGACCAAAAAAAAAAACAAAACAAAAAGGCAGACACACTTACATTAAATTTTGAGACAGACGTTGTCTATAGAGGTAAACAAAGGAATCAGATTTTTCTCATCATCTCTATCTGATACAAACCAGAAGTGATTCAAGGGAGTGCTGACTAGATAGGTAAGAACACAGAAATGCAAAGTCTTGGCACTTACTTCAATTGTATGAATAATATCTCTGGGACCAATAATTTCTGGATCATATTTAATATGTGCTTTGTTGGTTGCCAGGGCCACAGAGCAGTAGAAGATCCCTCCATGTTTTGTGAGGGTAGACTCTATTTTATGTACACAGGAGGCACATGTCATTCCTCTCACCTGTTAAAGACAAAGGCTTTGTTATTCATAAATATACTTTTTTCCTCCATTAAATGTGAGTTATTACTTTAAACTAAAAGAACTCTTGTAACAAGGAATTAACACACAAGATCTTATCTGCACTATTCATATGCTTTAGATTATGATCATTAGATCACTGTTTTTATATCACATTGAACAAAGATATGGTCCCAGCTGCAACATTAAGGATCTCATTAAGTCTCCCTCTTCCTGTTATTACTCAGTGATAGAGGACTTGACAACTATCATTGCTTCTTGTATTCAATGCCTTGCTTCCCTCTAGATTTTTTTCACCCTGCTAAAGTATATAAGTATGTATGTGTATATATATATATATATATATATATATATATCCTTTAGTATTACTTCTAGTGAAGGTTAATGGATAACAAAAGTGTTCTACCTTTGTCCAAAAATGTATTTTGCCCTATGTCTTGATTGAGGTTATACTTTAGTTGGGTATTAAATTCTAAAATGGAGGGGCAGGACTTCTGGAATGACTGTGTGAGGAGCTCAACAAATCATTTCCCCAAAGAGCAATGATAAAACTGGACAAAAGTTTCAAAAACCAACCACTGAAAGATTACAGGAAGTAACTAAAAAGAGTACACAACAAATTACAAAGTACTTATTCAAGAATATCCACCAAAAGAATATCATTAATAGTGGAGTGAGGATTTCTGAAAATTCTCTCCTCCACAAAAGCAGTGAGAAAACTGGCAAAAGTTGTTGGAACCACCTTTTTCAGAAAAGTTGGAAAAAAGGGAACCCTTGTACACTGTTGGTGGGAATGTAAATTGCTGCAGCCACTATAGAAAACGGTATGGATTTTCCTCAAAAAACTGAAAATAGAACTACCATATGACCCAGCAATTCCACTCCTGTGTATATACCCAAAGAAAGCAAAAACACTAATTAAAAAAGATGCATGTACCTCAATGCTCATAGCAGCATTATTTATAATAGCCAAGATATGGAAGCAACCTAAGTTCCATCAATAGATGAATGGATAAAGTAGATGTGATACACACACACACACAAAGACACACACACACACACACACACACACACGATGGAAAACTACTCAGCCATAAAAAAAAGAATGAAATTTTGCCATTTGCAACAACATGGATAGACTTGGAGGGTATTATGCTTAGTGAAATAAGTCAGACAGAGAAAGACAAATACTGTATCTTATCATCTATATGTGGAATCTAAACAATAAAACAAGCAAACGAATATAATAAACAGAAACCTACACATAGAGAACAAGCTAGTGGTTACAAATGGGGAAAGGGAAAGGGGTTGGGGCAAGATAGGGGTAGGGATTAAAAGGTACAAACTACTATGTACAAAATAAATAAGCTATGAGGATATACTGTACAGCACAGGATATATAGCCAATATTTTACAATAACTTTAAATGGAGTATAATCTGTAAGAATTTTGAATCACTATGCTGTACACCTGAACTAATATTGTAAATCATCTACACCTCAATTTTAAAAACTGATTAAAAAAGAAATATGAAAATTAAACAAAAGCTTACAGCAATGTAGGAAGCATTTATTCAAGAAAATCAGATGAATTCCAATAAAACAGCAAGCTATATGGCATTACAGTTTGCCATATTCCCATCCCCTCTCCTCCAGCTCTGGGGTAGCCATGAAGACCGATAGGCCACAATCATGGTGAAAAACAGCATCAGGGGAGCTACCAGAGAGGACAGAAAAGGACTGGAGTACCTTCAAAGCCTCATTCCCAGAGAACTGTCATTATTTGGCCTGTCTGATGGTTCTCTGAAATATCCCACTTGCAAAGATGTCTGTTTGTCCTGATGATCTCAGTGAATACAAAAAGCCTTTTCCCCAGGAGAATTTGTCAGAAACAATTAGAGGAAATTATTTAACCTTGTGGCTGCCTGAGCCAATGGATAACAGTTGGGGCGAACAACAGACTAACAAAAAAAGCCTAAAAAGGAAAGCCAGGAAGCAAGATGTCCATAAGCACTCCAACATATTCCTAGGAATCTAGAAGGCCATGCACATGCATAGGGTTATGCACATGTCCAGGGCTGTGTGTATGTTCAGAAAAGAACTGAAAAGGCCCTAACTTCTCACCTCAGGCTGACCTTTAGGCTCCATAGAAGCAGGAGTCGAAGGCTAAGGCAAAACTGACAACTGCATGGCTGAGTGTTCAAGGCATGCCCCAACATTTACAAAGAGCTCTTTAGCAAAGACTGGGAGACTTATCGGTTCCAGATATTTAAGGCAATCACTGTCTGATCATTAGCTGACAACTGAGCTAACTAAACAGAGATTTCAGTGGCCACACACAACAAAGAACATAGACTTTATAGAATTAGTTCAGAAGTCACTGAACAAACAATAACAATGACAAACAGCAACAAATAACAAACCCTGATGAGAGGGGAAGAATCTTATTTCCAGAGTTACTACATTATATTTTCAACAAAAAACTTTCAGACATACAATGAAACAAGAAAGTATGGCCTATACACAGGAAAAAAACTTTCCCTGACGAAGCCCAGACATTGGATTTACTAGGCAAAGATCTTGAATCAGCTATTTTAAATATATTCACTGAACTAAAGGAAATGATGTCTAAAGAATTAAAGGAAAGTATGAGACTGATACCCCACCAAACAGAGAGTATCAATAAAGACAGATTATTAGAAAGGCCCAGTGGAAGTTTGGAGTTGAAAAGTACAATAATTGAAATGAAATCAGTGCCTATAGGGAAATTTATAAGTGCCAATATTTTAAAATAAGAAAGATCTCAAATAAATAACCTAACTTTCTACCTTAAGACACTAGAAAAAGTAAAACAAATTAAACCTAAAGCAAACAGATGGAAGGAAATAACAAAGATTACAGTGAAAATTAACAAAAGAGAGAATAGAGAAAATCAACAAAACCAAAAGTTGATTACTTGAAAAGATTGACAAAATTGACAAACTTTTGGCTGGAGTGATGAAGGAAAAAAAAAAAAAAGAAGACTCAAATGATTAATATCAAGAATGAGGACTGACTGCTAATAGGTATGGGGTTTCTTTTTTGGGGTAATGAAAATGTTTTGAAATTTGATAGTGGTGATTAGCTGTACAACTCTGAGAATATACTAAAAACCACTGAATTGTACACTTTAAAAAGGGTGAGTTTTATGGTATGTAAATTATATTTCGATAAAGCTATTAATTTTTAGAAGTCTCTAAAAAGTACAAACCAACCCATTCTTTTTAATAGCTGCTTAGTATCCCATGGTATGGATGTATGTATCAGTCTCCAATGACTGACATTTAGTTTGTTTCCTATCTTTTGCTATTATAAAAATACTATAATGAACATCTTTGCACACATATCATTTCATACATATCCAAATATGTCTGCTGGATAATTTCCTACAAGCGGAGCTTCTGAGGCAAAGGCTATGTGCAATTTTACTTTTGATAGATATTGCCAAATTCTTCTGTTGAGTCCTTGTCTCAATTGACATTCCACCAGCAATATATGAGAGATCAAACACAGTGTTAAGAAAATTGCTTTTTAACTTTACCAATCTCACAGATGGAAAATGGCATTTCAGTGCAGTTTTAATTTGCTTTACTCTTATTAAAAGTGACATCGAACATTTTTTCATTTAAGGATGTATTGTTTTGGCTTTTCTGTGAACTGTCAGTTCATATCCTTTACCATCTTTCTTTTGGGTTGATGGCTCTTATTGATCTACAACAGTTCTTCATATATTAAGGAAATTAACCTTCATTTATGATATAAATTACAATTATTTTACTTGCCTTTTGACTTTGTTTATGGTGTTTTTCTCCCAAGAAGAAATTTTTATGTACCTGAAGTTATCAACCTTGTCTTTTATGGATTTTGTATGATATTTAGAAAGACTCTTCCTACTCTAATATTATTTTTTAAATGATAGATTGGATGTTATCACTGGGAAAAGCTAGGTAGAGGCTACAGGGAAATCCTCTGTACTATTTTTGCAATTTCTTTGTGAGTTTAAAATTATTTCCACAATGGACTGATGGACTGATGTATGATAAAACAAATACAGTAAAATGTTAATTGTAGAATCTATGCAGTGTGTATAAGAATGTTCAACTGTACAATTCTTTTGACTTTCCTGATGTCTGAAATTTTTAAAATAGAATATTGAAAAAAGCTCCAAATATTTCTTCTAGTAATTTCATGGTTTTATTTTTTACATTCAAATTTTTGTTTGAGCTGGAAGTTATTTGGTACAGGGTTAAATTTTTTGTTATAATTATTTAAGTTATACAAGTAAAACTTGATTGGCTGAGTTGGAGAAAATGTCATTTTAAACCAATATGCCTTATACCTGGTTTTATGACTTTATTTATAAAATTTGTCTTTAATGCATCTAGAATTTATTCTTTTACGTGCTACTAGGTAGGAATCATACTATATTTTAAAAGTTGATTTTCATTTATTCATTCAAACTCAATTCTTGTTTATTGGTTCTTAATAGAGATGATTATCTTTTACATTCTATGCTTGAAGGCCACCGTTGTCATATCTTTCCAGTTTCCTTAATTTTCATTTTATGTTTTATTGTCCCAACATTTTAATTATCTTTCAAACTCTTTTCTGAATTCTTGCCAAGTTTTTCCTGCAAATTCTATTAACCACACAAAATGTCTTACTTACAACAAGTTCCAAAACACCATCCCCTTCATCAGCATTTTCCATCACAGAGGCTCCAAATCCAAGCTCTCGGATTAACTCGGCTATCATCGGGGGTTGTATGACAGCAGGGTTATATCTTACTTCTGCCTTCCCAGCCATCAGAGCCACAAGTACAGAATATATTCCTAGGAATATTGAAAAGAAAAACAATTCAGATAACATTTCTCATAAAAATAATAATCTTATAATAGTTTTTTTTTCATTTAACTGTGAAAGGATTAAGTGAATCTGGAGAAATTTATTTCTTAACTTTTATACAGTCTTGAACCCCAATCAAATAAAACGACTTGAAAAGACGGCCTCATTTTTAAAAACTTTTTAGTATGGAAATTTTCAAATACATACACACACACACACACACACACACACACAAAAGAGAAAACAACATAATAAACTTGATGTACCCATCTCTCAGATTCAATAATTATCAATAACACTGGGCTGCTCTTGTTTCATATATATTCCTACCCACTCACTCCCTGCCCTTTACCCTGATTATTTTGAAGCAAATCCCAGATATCGTATCATATGTAAATATTTAAATACATATCACTAAAAGATAAGACACTTTTCTTTAAAAAAGAACCATAATACCATTATCAAACCTAAAATAATTCCTCAATATCATCAAATATCCAGGCAATGTTCACATTTCCACAACTGTCTTACAACTGTTTAACACTGTTTGTTTGTTTGCTTGAATTGGGATCCAAATAATGCCCATGAATTGTAATCGACTGAGACCTTATCATGTAAATATAAAGTATTTTTAGAAACTCATAAGACAGAGTCCTAGAGAAAGGAACTCGTGTACTTAGGAAATGACTACAGTTGTAGCAAAGAACCCAAGAATATACCAACATACACATTACAATATTGCCAAATAACAGTAATTTCTTTCTCAAGTTTTACTGTCTGACACACACTAATCTAAAATGCTCTTATTCCTAAGAAAAAAAAAGTGCCACACAACTTAACAAAGAAGTTCAATTTATGGCAGTCATGCTGTTCTCTGCTATAAGCATTTTGTTAACAACCATCCCACTTCTCTAGGCCAGCTATTGCAGTCACTGCCAGGAAGAAAATTAATAACGTGAAGCAGAAACAGCAGTTCTTTCTAGGAATCAGCAGCACTTGGTGGCTACCTGACAGGGAATAGGGATCAACAGTCCATAGGTTAGCTCTGGGTTTTAACAAAAAGAAAAAAATCCACATATTAATTTAATAATAGTTTTCAATAAGAAGACAAAGTATCTAATATAATCTAAGTTTTCTGTATAAAAGTGGTTAAAAAAATAAAATACTATTCTTTTCTTTGGAAAAAATAATGGTTACACACAGGGTTTTGTGGGTACCAAATAATTCAGAAGATAAGATCACAGGAAAGTATCAGTAATAAGAGAAGGGTATAGAGAAAGTAGGAAAAAAATCTTGCTTCAGTTGAATGTAATCTACAGCCAAAGAGAAAGAGAAAATCTGGTTTTTCAAGTTTCAAAAACATGTTTCATACTTATATAAATTATGGACAATTTTTAAAATTCTTACTTCAAAATATAATTAGAACTCTATCAATTCATTTTTTAAAATATAATGCAGATGAAACTGAGGGAAGACCAGTGCCACTTAATTAAAAAAACAAAAGTGAATGTAGTGACCCCAGCTAGGGCAATGGTATGCCTAATTGGGTTAGGAGGAAGTAAAGGGGTAGTAGAAGGTAACTGGAAGTATCAGCTTAATGGATTAAAAAAGAAAAAAGATCTGTAACTGTAATTTGTAACAGGCATTGCTTGTCTCATGAGAAAGGCTATTTCTGAACTGCCCCAAAAGAGTTTGTTCTAAAATTAAACAGACCCCTTGAAAACTTCTTTTTGCTTTCATTTGCTTGCAACCTCCCTCCTGTTCTTTTTTTTTTTAAACTAATTAATTAATTTATTTATTTTTGGCTGTGTTGGGTCTTCGTTTCTGTGCGAGGGCTTTCTCTAGTTGCGGCGAGCAGGGGCCACTCTTCATCGCGGTGCGCGGGCCTCAAACTGTCGCGGCCTCTCTTGTTGCGGAGCACAGGCTCCAGACGCGCAGGCTCAGTAATTGTGGCTCACAGGCCTAGTTGCTCTGCGGCATGTGGGATCTTCCCAAACCAGGGCTTGAACCGTGTCCCCTGCATTGGCAGGCAGATTCTCAACCACTGCACCACCAGGGAAGCCCCCTCCTGTTCTTTTTTAATCACTCAAAGTGTAATTTAGCCCTGACTGCATTCTAATTAGATATAATGGAGGCTGAAATGAAGGATACAGAAATGACAGAATGCGAATAAGATCATATTAAACTGAAGATGGCTCTAGTGTATAACATACATTTTGTTACAATAATGTTCTGGCCTTTACATTTAAGGTGATTCTACTGGCTACAGAATTGCATTATTACTATATATACTTTGAGTTATTTCCCCAATAGTGGGGATAAGCTTATAATAATCATATTTATTCAGCCCTTCTGACTAACAGCATGTATCATTAAGATTATCTTGGGCGAAGACTGCTTGAGTACCAAACCTATGACTTCAGGCTCATTAAACATACTCACATATCTCTATGGTTAACAAATCTACTATGCATACTGAGAAGTCCATTAATGTGAGTGCAAAATTATAAGCTAAAACATCTGAGTGTGACTGAATAAAAAAATTTATTGTAGAATGGCTTGAAGATGGTGGACTAGAAGGACGTGCTCTCACTCCCTCTTGCGAGAGCACCAGAATCACAACTAACCGCTGAACAATCATCGACAGGAAGACACGGGAACTCACCAAAGAGATACCCCACATCCAAAGACAAAGGAGAAGTCACAATGAGACGGTAGGAGGGGTGCAATCACAGTAAAATCAAACCCCATAACTGCTGGGTGGGTGACTCACAAACTGGAGAATACTTATACCACAGAAGTCCACCCACTGGAGTGAAGGTTCTGAGCCCCACATCAGGCTGCCCAACCTGGGGGTCCAGCAACGGGAGGAGGAATTCCTAGAGAATCAGACTTTGAAGGCTAGCAGGATTTGATTGCAGGACTTTGACAGGACTGGGGGAAACAGAGACTCCACTCTTGGAGGGCACACACAAAGTAGTGGGCACATCGGGACCCAGGGGAAGTAGCAGTGACCCCATAGGAGACTTAACCAGACCTATCTGCTACTGTTGAAGGGTCTCCTGCAGAGGCGGGGGGTGACTGTGTCTCACCGTGAGGACAAGGACACTGGCAGCAGAAGTTGTGGGAAGTATTGCTTGGCGTTAGCCCTCCCAGAGTCTGCCATTACTCCGACCAAAGAGCCAGGTAGGCTCGAGGGTTGGGTCGCCTCAGGCCAAACAAGCAACAGGGAGGGAACGCAGCCCCACCCATCAGCAGACAAGCAGATTAAAGTTTTACCCAGCTCTGCCCTCCAGAGCAACACCCAGCTCTACCCACCACCACTCCCTCCCGTCAGGAAACTTGCTCAAGCCTCTTAGATAGCCTCATCCACCAGAGGGCAGACAACAGAAGCAAGAAGAACTACAATCCTGCAGCCTGTGGAACAAAAACCACATTCACAGAAAGATAGACAAGATGAAAAGGCAGAGGACTATGTACCAGATGAAGGAACAAGAAAAAACCCCAGAAAAACAACTAAATGAAGTGGACATAGGCAACCTTCCAAAAAAAGAATTCAGAATAATGAGAGTGAAGATGATCCAGGATTTTGGAAAAAGAATGCAGGCACAGATCAAGAAGACGCAAGAAATGTTTAACAAACACCTAGAGGAATTAAAGAAAAAACACCTACAAAAATTAAAGAACAAACAAACAGAGATGAACAATACAATAATTGAAATGAAAAATACACTAGAAGGAATCAATAGCAGAATAACTGAGGCAGAAGAATGGATAAGTGACCTGGAAGACAGAATGGTGGAATTCACTGCTGCAGAACAGAATAAAGAAAAGAGAATGAAAAGAAATGAAGACAGCCTAAGAGACCTCTGGGACAACATGAAACACAACAACATTTGCATTATAGGGGTCCCAGAAGGAGAAGAGAGAGAGAAAGGACCCAAGAAAATATTTTAAGAGATTATAGTTAAAAACATTCCTAACATGGGAAAGGAAAGAGCCACCCAAGTCCAGGAAGCACAGAGAGTCCCATACAGGATAAACCCAAAGAGAAACACTCCGAGACACATAGTAATCAAACTATCAAAAATTAAAGACAAAGAAAAATTATTGAAAGCAGCAAGGGGAAAACAACAAATAACATACAAGGGAACTCCCATAAGGTTAACAGCTGATTTCTCAGCAGAAACTCTACAAGCCAGAAGGGAGTGGCATGATATACTTAAAGTGATGAAAGGGAAAAACCTACAACCAAGATTACTCTACCCAACAAGGATCTCATTCAGATTCGAGGGAGAAATCAAAAGCTTTACAGACAAGCAAAAGCTAAGAGAATTCAGCACCACCAAACCAGCTCCACAACAAATGCTAAAGGAACTTCTCTAAGTGGGAAACACAAGAGAAGAAAAGGACCTACAAAAACAAACCCAAAACGATTAAGAAAATGGTCATAGGAACATACATATTGATAATTACTTTAAACGTGAATGGATTAAATGCTCCCACCAAAAGACACAGGCTTGCTGAATGGATACAAAAACAAGACCCATATATATGCTGTCTACAAGAGACCCACATCAGACCTAGGGACACATACAGACTGAAAGTGATGGGATGGAAAAAGATATTCCATGCAAATGGAAATCAAAAGAAAGCTGGAGTAGCTATACTCATATCAGATAAAATACACTTTAAAGTAAAGAAATGTTACAAGAGACAAGGAAGGACACTACATAATGATCAAGGGATCAATCCAAGAAGAAGATATAACAATTATAAATATATATATGCACCCAACATAGGAGCACCTCAATACATAAGGCAACTGCTAACAGCCAAAAAAGAGGAAATTGACAGTAACACACTAATAGTGGGGAACTTTAACACCTCACTTACACCAATGGACAGATCATCCAAACAAAAAATTAATAAGGAAACAGAAACTTTAAATGACACAATAGACCAGATAGATTTAATTGATATTTACAGGACATTCCATCCAAAAACAGCAGATTACACTTTCTTCTCAAGTGCACATGGAACATTCTGCACGACTGATCACATCTTGGGTCACAAATCAAGCCTCAGTAAATTTAAGAAAATTGAAATCATATCAAGCATGTTTTCTGACTGCAACACTATAAGATTAGAAATGAATTACAGGAGGGCTTCCCAGGTGGTGCAGTGGTTGAGAATCTGCCTGCCAATGCAGGGGACATGGTTCAAGCCCTGGTTTGGGAAGATCCCACATGCCACAGAGCAACTAGGCCCGTGAGCCACAATTACTGAGCCTGCGCTTCTGGAGCCTGTGCTCCACAACAGGAGAGGCCACGATAGTGAGAGGCCCGCGCACGGCGATGAAGAGTGGCCCCCGCTTGCCGCAACTAGAGAAAGCCCTCGCACAGAAACGAAGACCCAACACAGCCAAAAATAAATAAATAAATAAAATTAAATATTCACCTACAATTAAAAAAAAAGGCATTCAAGATCCCAGTTCCTCAAGATAATTACTATAATAGTATACATCCTTTAAAAAAAATTGAATTACAGGGAAAAAAACGTAAAAAATACAAACACATGGAGGCTAAACAATACGTTACTAACTAAGAGATCACTGAAGAAATCAAAGAGGAAACCAAAAAATACCTAGAGACAAATGACAATGAAAACACCACGACCCAAAACCTATGGGATGCAGCAAAAGCAGTTCTAAGAGGGATGTTTATAGCTATACAAGCCTTCCTCAAGAAACAAGAAAAATCTCAACTAAACAATCTAACCTTACACCTAAAGGAACTAGGGAAAGAAGAACAAACAAAACCCGAAGTTAGCAGAAGGAAAGGAATCATAAAGATCAGAGCAGAAGTAAATGAAATAGAAACAAAGAAAACAATAGCAAAGATCAATAAAACTAAAAGCTGGCTCTCTGAAAAGATAAACAAAATTGATAAACCATTAGGCAGACTCATCAAGAAAAGAGGGAGAGGATTCAAATCAATAAAATTAGAAACGAAAAAGGAAAAGTTACAACAGACACCACAGAAATACAAAGCATCCTGAGAGACTACTACAAGCAACTCTATGCCAATAAAATGGACGACCTGGAAGAAATGGACAAATTCTTAGAAAGGTATAACCTTCCAAGACTGAACCAGGAAGAAATAGAAAATATGAACAGACCAATCACAAGTAATGAAATTGAAACTGTGATTAAAAATCTTCCAACAAACAAAAGTCCAGGACCAGATGGCTACACAGGTGAATTCTATCAAACATTTAGAGAACAGCTAACACCCATCCTTCTCAAACTCTTCCAAAAATGTGCAGAGGAAGGAATACTCCCAAACTCATTCTATGAGGCCACCATCACCCTGATACCAAAATCAGACAAAGATACTACAAAAAAAGAAAACTACAGACCAATATCACTCATGAATATACATGCAAAAATCCTCAACAAAATACTAGCAAACAGAATCCAACAACACATTAAAAGGATCACACACCATGATCAAGTGGGATTTATCTCAGGGATGCAAGGATTCTTCAATATATGCAAATCAATCAATGTGATACACCATATTAACAAATTGAAGAATAAAAACCATATGATCATCTCAACAGATGCAGAAAAAGCTTTTGACAAGATTCAACACCCATTTAGGATAAAAACTCTCACAGAAAGTGGGCATAGAGGGAACCTACTTCAACATAATAAAGGCCATATAGAACAAACCCACAGCAAACATCATTCTCAATGGTAAAACACTGAAACCATTTCCTCTAAGATCAGGAACAAGACAAGGATGTCCACTCTTGCCACTGTTTTTCAACACAGTTTTGGAAGTCCTAGCCATGGCAATCAGAGAAGAAAAAGAAATAAAAGGAATCCAAATCGGAAAAGAAGAAGTAAAACTGTCACTGTTTGCAAATGACATGATACTATACATAGAGAATCCTAAAGATGCCACCAGAAAACTACTAGAGCTAATCAATGAATTTGGTAAAGTTGCAGGATACAAAATTAATGCACAGAAATCTTTTGCATTCCTATACACTAAAAACAAAAGATCAGAAAGAGAAATTAAGGAAACACTCCCATTTACCATTGCAAGAAAAACAATAAAATACCTAGGAATAAACTTACCCAGGGAGACAAAAGACCTGTATGCAGAAAACTATAAGACACTGATGAAAGAAACTAAAGATGATACAAACAGATGGACAGATACACCATGTTGTTGGATTGGAAGAATCAATATTGTGAAAATGACTATACTACCCAAAGCAATCTACAGATTCAATGCAATCCCTATCAAATTACCAATGGCATTTTTTTACAGAACTAGAACAAAAAATCTTAAAATTTGTACGGAGACACAAAAGACCCTGTATAGCCAAAGCAGTCTTGAGGGGAAAAAACGGAGCTGGAGGAATCAGGCTCCTTGACTTCAGACTATACTATAAAGGGACAGTAATCAAGAGAATATGGTACTGGCACAAAAACAGAAATATAGATCAATGGAACAGGATAGAAAGCCCAGAGATAAACCCACACACCTATGGTTAACTAATCTATGACAAAGGAGGCAAGGATATACAGTGGAGAAAAGACAGTCTCTTCAATAATTGATGCTGGGAAAACTGGACAGCTACATGTAAAAGAATGAAGTTAGAACACTCCCTAACACCATACACAAAAATAAACTCAAAATGGATTAGAGACCTAAATATAAGACTGGACACTATAAAACTCTTAGAGGAAAACATAGGAAGAACACTCTTTGACATAAATCGCAGCAAGATCTTTTTTGATCCACCTCTTAGAGTAATGGAAATAAAAACAAAAATAAACAAATGGGACCGAATGAAAGTTAAAAGCTTTTGCAAATCAAAGGAAACTACAAATAAGACAAAAACACAACCCTCAGAATGGGAGGAAATATTTGCAAACAAAGCAAGTGACAAAGGATTAATCTCCGAAATATACAAGCAGCTCATGCAGCTCAATATCAAGAAAAACAAACAATCCAATCCAAAAATGGGCAGAAGACCTAAATAGACATTTCTCCAAAGAAGACATACAGACGGCCAAGAAGCACATGAAAAGCTGCTCAACATCACTAATTATTAGAGAAACGCAAATCAAAACTACAATGAGGTATCACCTCACACCAGTCAGAATGGCCATCATCAAAAAATCTACAAACAATAAATGCTGGAGACGGTGTGGAGAAAAGGGAACCCTCCTGCACTGTTGGTGGGAATGTAAATTGATACAGCCACTATGGAGAACAGTATGGAGGTTCCTTAAAAAACTAAAAATAGAATTACCATATGACCCAGCAATCCCAGTACTGGGCATATACGCAGAGAAAACCATAATTCAAAAAGACACATGCACCCCAATGTTCATTGCAGCACTATTTACAATAGCCAGGTCATGGAAGCAACCTAAATGCCCATCGACAGATGAATGGATAAAGAAGATGTGGTACATATATACAAGGGAATATTACTCAGCCATAAAAAGGAATGAAATCGGGTCATCTGTAGAGACGTGGATGGATCTAGAGACTGTCATACAGAGTGAAGTAAGTCAGAAAGAGAAAAACAAATATCGTATATTAATGCATATACGTGGAACCTAGAAAAATGGTACAGATGAACCAGTTTGCAGGGCAGAAGTTGAGACACAGATGTAGAGAACAACGTATGGACACCAAGGGCGGAAAGTGGTGAGGGGGTGGTGGTGTGATGAATTGAGAGATTGGGATTGACATATATACACTAATATGTATAAAATGGATAACTAATAAGAACCTGTTGTATAAAAAATAAAATAAAATTCAAAAATTAAAAAATATATATATATTATAGCTATTTTAAGAATTTGTAACCTAAAATGACAACTTGTACACAATATTAAGTAACTTTTGGACACTTTTACTGCAAGCAAAGATCAGTGATCAAATTATTGGAAGAGAACAATTCTAAACAAACTTGGCTTTGGTCCAGTGCTTGGCCTGGGTATAGTAATATTGAAAGTTATGGATTGTAGTTGTTAGTTTTAAGCATAGCTTTATCAGAAAATTCATGTTTCTTAACATCCATTGCAGCCAAGGTCCATAAAGAATAGTAATCTTATGTATTTCCTTCTGCTATTTGACTACAAACTTCATTGATATTAAAAGGTGGCCATGAGGTAAACAAGACAGGAACTATATCTAAGGGAACAAAACACTAACAAAAACTGTTGTCAGGAAGTCAAGGTTGTCCTGCAAATCACTGATAGTCTTTATGAGGCCTTGGCAAGAGTCATAAACATGGTTACAAAACACATAAGAGGACAAAAAGGACAGAGTCCTCAAACTAGTACATAAAATAACAGGCTTTAAGAGTGTCTTACCTTCTTCTCGTCTTAAATTCCGTTCAATGTTTGCTACACAGGAAGCACAAGTCATACCAGTGACCTGTATGTAACATTTAGATGAAGTCTTTGCCTCCTCTTTGTCATGAATTGGTGTCATCATTTTGGTATGAAATTCATTAGTTGAGGTCAAAAGTGGCATTTCCGATGAGGACTGAGCTATTACTACCAGTGGCTCATTTGTATCTGGTGGACAGGAAAAGATTCTTTTCATTTGAGGTATTCTCCAGCTGCATCCTTGTCACTCATCACAATCCACACCTCCTGGCACTGCCAATCCACTCCTTTAAAACTGTCATGGACCTAGAGCCTAGTGCAATGTTATCTCTACACTTTCTAGGAAGTGACTTCCAAGTTCAACACTGCCCATCCCAATTCTCGGGAAAATCTGAACTAACTGAATAAACAAAACTTTACATCAATATCTTCAAGCCATTATCTCTACCCCAAACCCGAGTAGACAATGGTTTATTAATAGATAGCTCTTATTTTTATCATGAATTTTTATCATTATGTTAACGATTTACATACTGGCAGTAAAGCAATTCGTGATATAGTGAGTGGAACCAAAGCAGTCGGCAAAACAGCACTGAAGTATAATGTCATTTAAAAATTGTTAGAGTGTATATATGAGAACCTGCAAAAGAAAGCCTAGGAGGGTACATATCAAACTATTAATGGTGGCTCCTTCTGGGGAATGGGGTTAAAGCAGGAACAGGATAACAGACAGATGAACAAATTTCCTCTACAGACACTTCTGTATGTTTGAACTTTTAACACCAATATATCGCATTTTTAAAATTAAAGTGCCTTTGCAGACAATGGAAGAAGAGGCAAGGAGTAAGTCAGCAGTAATCTTCATTTTTCACAAAGGAGTGTTCAGAGACTCCTTCCGTAGAATGTTTATGGACTGTGAAACAGTGGAAAGCTTCTGTCATCCCAGAAGCTCCCCTGCAGTCTCAGAAAAGTTGCTATTTTGTTTTACTTTATCCACTGCAGTATTAATCACCTCCCAAGAAGGGAGAAAGTATTCCCTTTTGCACATCCATGTATCAATACATGCAAAAAAGCTAGAGTTTGTACTCTCCTGCACAGATAAGGAGGAAAAGAAGTGATGTGGAAATTTCCACTAACCTAACTTGTTATTTCTTCCCCTTGGGCAAAAAACTGGTTCAGGTCTGTTTGGCTAGCCCAAAGAGGAAAGCTTGCATAGCAGAGTTGGTTTTTAGGGTGCTGAAGAAGGGCATCTTTTGAAGAAACTTTAACAAAAGGCTTACCATTTACCTAATGAATAATGATCTAGACTTCTCAAATCAGTTATAATAATGGCTCTTAAATTTTAACACACATACCATCACCTGGGAGATCTTGTTAAAATGCAGGTTCTGATTCAGTACATTTAGGGTGGGGCCTGAGACTCTACTTTTCCAACAAGATTCCAGGTGACGGCAGTACTGTCAGTCTGAATAGGCCAAAGGACACTCTGGATGGCAAAGGACACTCTGAATAGCAAAGGACAAGATTCTCCCAATTCCGAAATTCGTCAGTCTCTGGTCTTAAGTGGATCAGTTCAGAAAACGATATTCATTCAGATAAGGAGAGCATTATTTAGAACAAAGAGGACAAAATTTACCAAATAGTACCAAAAATTCAAAAAGGAGGCTCATTTGCCCAAAGGAAATAGCTTTGGCTTTGAAAAAAAACATTATTTTAATCTAGCCAGGAGCTTATTCATTCTCTCATAATTACTATCAAGACTTAATTTTGAACTTGGACAATGAAAAAAAAGTTTATACTACCAATTACTTAAAGTCTTGTTCCAGAGTAATTTAGTTCTTTCAGGTACCAGAAGTAACCTAAATACGATCTACAATTTTCACACTCTAGAAGTACAGTATTAAATTTAAATAAGTCATAGAGGTGATCCTTTTTTTTTTGTTTTTTTGGCTGCATTGGGTCTTTGTTGCTGTGCGTGGGCTTTCTCTAGTTGCAGCAAGAGGGGGCTACTCTTCACTGCTGTGCGTGGGCTTCTCATTGTGGTGGCTTCTCTTGCTGTGGTTGTGGCTCACGGGCTCTAGAGCTCAGGCTCAGTAGTTGTGGCCCACGGGCTTAGTTGATCCGCGGCATGTGAGATCTTCCCGGACCAGGGATTGAACCCGTGTCCCCTGCATTGGCAGGCAGATTCTTAACCACTGCGCCACCAGGGAAGCCCCGAGGTGATCCCTTTTAGCTACATTGGCATGACTTCTCAACAAAGATTCATAAAATTGTGACCTTTACCCCAGTGAGTGTGGCAAGAAGAGCAAAACCTTCCATCTTCCACAGAGGCAGTACAGGTGTTAAAAAGCCACAATGAATTAAATGGCTAGTTTCTTTAAATTAGCTTTTCTATAAGCTGTAGCCACACTGCTTATGCTTAAATGAATTCAAAAGGAAGGCTGACTCTCCTGCACTTGAGGGAACAATCAGAAAAGATTCCAAAAATTTCAAGGAAGGGTTTCCAATCTGATCCTCAAAACCGGCAGGTTCAGTCTAAAGTAATATGAAGAATAAATACATAATTAGAAAATGGCTTAAAAACAATTATAAACATCATGTCTGCAACTTACTCTCAAATGATTCAGAAAAAGGTATATACGTGTGTGGGTAATGTGTGTTTGAATATACGCCTCTCTGTCTGTCAACAGAGAAAGAGAATGATAAAACAAATGTGGCAAAATATTAACAACTGTGGAATCTGAGTAAAATTGGTAAACAGGAATTCTTTGTACTATTCTTGTAGCTTTTCTGTAAGCTTGAAATTAAAGATTAAAAAGTTACAAAAAAGGAAAAGGAATTTAATTGAGTATTGTGTTTGCTTTAATTGGTTAGTGAAGACAACTTCATATACTATGTCTTTTTAAGACAATGATGACGGGCTTCCCTGGTGGTGCAGTGGTTGAGAATCTGCCTGCCAATGCAGGGGACACGGGTTTGAGCCCTGGTCTGGGAAGATCCCACATGCCGCGGAGCGACTGGGCCCGTGAGCCACAACTACTGAGCCTGCGCGTCTGGAGCCTGTGCTCCGCAACAAGAGAGGCCGAGATAGTGAGAGGCCCGCGCACCGCGATGAAGAGTGGCCCCCGCTTGCTGCAACTAGAGAAAGCCCTTGCACAGAAACGAAGACCCAACACAGCCAAAACTAAATAACTAAATAAATAAATAATAAAAATAAAGGAATTCCTTTAAAAAAAAAGAGAGAGAGAATGATGAGATTGATGGTCATGATAAAAAACACCTCCCATTTTTCTCACTACCTCCTTTAACATTTATGGCCCACTCAGGACTGGTATGACATGAAGGCAAAATGCACTGATCCCTGTACCTCTAGGAACAGGTCGGAATGGCAGACTGTGAAGCCTGGATCAGCACTGACACTGGCATTCAGAAAATGGGTAGCCACAATTCTGGTGGAATCTTAAACTCTGACCTCTAGCAGAAACACACCATGCAGTCATTTGTTATCAGCCAGATATATATATTCTTTTTCAGATATATATCATTTTTTCAGATTCTTTTCCATTATAGGGTATTACAAGATATTGAATATAGTTCCCTGTGCTATACAGGTCCTTGTTGTTTATCTATTTTATATACAGTAGTGTGTATCTGTTAATCCCAAATTCCTAATTTATCTCTCCCCCCCTTTCCCCTTTGGTAGCCATAAGTTTGTTTTCTATGTCTGTGAGTCTGTTTCTGTTTTGTAAATAAGTTCATTTGAATCATTTTTTTTAGATTCCACATATAAGTGATATCATATGATATTTGTCTTTGACTCACTTCACTTAGTATGATAATCTCTAGGTCCATCCATGTTGCTGAAAATGACATTATTTCATTTTTTATGGCTGAGTAGTATTCCAGCGTGTGTGCGTATTCGCGCGTGTGTGTGTGTATCTTTTTTAAGGCACAAGAATTTTGGTCTTTTGAGATCTTCTTTATCAAAGTGAGACTTCTAAGTGAGAATATAAAATGGTACAGCCATTTTGGAAAACAGCTTGGCAGTTACTGAGAAAGTTAAACATATTCACCATATGACCTAGAAATTCCACTCCTAGTATATACCCAGGAGAAATAAAAACATATATTCATGCAAAAACTTGTAACAAATGCTCATCACAACATTATTCATGATAGCCAAGGAGTGGAAACAACCCAAATCTCCATCAACTGATGAATGGAGAGACAAAATGAGGTATATGCATACAATGGTATAGTACTCAGCAATAAAAAGGAATGAAGTACTGATACATATCACAAACATGGATGAACGTTTGTTATTTTGAAAACATTATGCTAAGTGAAAGACATTAAATACAAAGGGACAAATATTCTGACTCCACTTATATGGTACTTAGAGTTGTCAAATTCATAAAGCCAGAAAACAGAACAGTAGATAAAAGGGGCTGGGCTAGGGGGAGGTGAAGGGGAAATGGGGAGTGACTGCTAACCAGTATGGGGTTTCTTTGGGAGGCTGATAAAAATGTTCTAAAATTACATAATGGTAATGGCTGCAAATTTCTGTGAATATACAAATAACTACTGGATTGTGTACTTTAAAAGGGTGAATTTTATGGTATGTGAACTACATCTTGACTTTAAGAAGTGACAGTTCTATAATTTCTACCATTTGTCATGAACATGAAAATTAAGAATGTTTATATCTCTGGGTCCTTTTCCACTGACACTTATCTACCATAATAATTTGAGCATGTGACTAATTTTTTATGCTTCTCAGTTTTAGTGAGCTTGAAAAGAGAACACTGCTATTTGATATCTTTCATTCTGGTCAGAAGAGCAAAGGTTAATGACATTGTCTAGAAATTAGTTATTCAACTTTTCCATTGTTATTTACAGCAAGAAATTTCATTTAGGGAATTTCCAGTTTAATTCAAGGCAAGGTTCAATTCTAGTTTAAAACAAGTTCACATGGGCAAATCCCATTGGATATACGTTTTTGGTTTTAGTTCAAGGTAAGTGCTGCCAGGAAACAGGAAGACTTAGGGCCAGTTCTAGAGTCAGGCTCATTTGAATGCCTAAATTCAAAACTACAGTTAAAATTATATTATTTATTTCTACTTTTTTCTTTTTAAAGTAACATTTGCTTCTCCCATATTATATATACAAAAATACATACAAACAAACGTATGTACATACATCCCTGTCACACACACACAAGAAACTTAAAATACATAAGAAAGCAAATTGAAAACAAAATATCACCTTTATCCTATCACTCACAAATAACTACACTCACAAATAACTACTGTTAAAATTTAGTTCATGTCCTACCAGGAATTTTATTCATTCATATACATAAATAATATATACATGGTATAAATCCTTATACATGTGTTTATAAAATTTTGATCATACTGAACATACAGCTTTTTTACTTGCTTTTTTTTTCAGTTAACAAAATATCTGACACTTCCCCGTGGCATGAAGTATCTTCAATACCATAATTTTTTATGGCTTCTTAGCATTTCATCATATGGAGGTATCATGCTTTATTTAATGTTTCTAGTTTTTAAATATTATAAATAATTAGGCAAACATCCTTATGCATCTTTGTATACACTGCTGACTACCTCCATATGTCTTATTTCCAAAAAGTGGAATAGCAGTGCCTATTACTCATTTCTCATTGATAAAAGCCAAAAGAACCAGCAAAGTGTTAATAAAAGAACATTAAAGGAATCAAAGAAAAAAATGATATTACCTGACAAGGAAGCATCAAATCCCATGTCTTCTATTGCTTCTCTCAAGGTTTCTGGAGAGGTTAGTAAAGGATCATACTCAACAGTCCCTTTGCCATTTGCAAGTGATACTCGTATGGATTTTACACCTGCCTTTTTTGATATGACACCCTCAATAGACTGCACACAAGAATTACAAGTCATGCCATCAATGTTTATCACGGTTTCTTGAGTCAGAGGCTGGCTAACTATGTTCAAAGGACTCTTTTGAAGAGATGAGCTGGAGGGAGAGTTTGAGGTACTCTCAATTTCACTTGTACTACTAACTCTATATTGCCCTGGTGATATGGCCTCTATTGCTTTTCTCAGAGTTTCTGGAGTGACTAAACTTGCATTGTACTTTACTGTGGCAGATCTATTCTCTAAAGAAACGACTACACTGCTTACATATTGGAGTGTAGATAAAGCACTTTCAATATTTGACACACATGATTTACAGTGCATGCCATCTATGATGAAAATGACTGTTGAATTATTGGTATATGATGGACTCCTTTGCTGTGATCCTTCTGAGGATTTGACTGGTGTGTTCTTTAGACGTTCTATATCAATAGCTCCCAATTTGAGGTACTTGGGCTGTTTTTTGATGAATGCTGGAAAGCCCACAGCTTCAATCTGCTTTTTTATTTCCTCTGCTGTGATAAGATGAGGTTGATAAACAACAGTAGCTTCTTGATTGTCCAGGGAAACTAGTTAATAAAAAGGAAAATAATTATTTAGTTCAGTTATTCCTGGGCCACTTCAGAAAACATTCTGTAGACCAAATCAATACCATACATAATTGTTTCTCTCATTGTTGTCATTATCCTTTCTTAAAATAATTCTGTTCTTTTCAGAAAATGTTAATGACATGGACCAGAAAAAAAGTAAAAGATGTGACCACTATATTTGTGGTCTCCAAGTTTCTGCATGCCTGAATAGAAACATATTAGAGGTCAAGAGGACCCTAGGCATGTTGTGTTAAGAACCCTGAACTTCATGAATCACCACCCTGGCTGCCTTTTATGCTAGTTCAAGATTCACATAACTTTTCTTCATAACCATTAACTTTACTAACATTAATGCTGGGAATACACTGTACCTCAGACTTCAATGAAGCAGTAACATTCTAGTCCCACAGATTCAAAACCCATGCTTAAGAAAAATGCAAAAGTTAAAAAGGCCAAAACAGAAAACTAAGCCTTGCAAAGCAATCAAACAAATAACATCAGGCATACTACCTTTAATTCGCTGAACACCTTGCAGTTTCCCAATTTTTCCTTCAATGGTGCTAGTACATGAATGGCAGGTCATCCCTTCCACCTTCATCTTCAGCATGACTTCGCCTGCTTGAGCCATACTGAAATCTTCGCAGATTCCTGACTTTTTCTCCAGAGTTCCTGTATCTAAACTGAGAGCCGGAACCAGCTCTACTATCTGACTGGCATTCACTATAGAAGGGATTATTATCACCACTGCAGCTCTCTGCTGAGGGGAAATTTTAATGTCTGTCACGCCCTTCGTCTTGAGCAATGTGCTTTGTATATGCTCCCATGGCGGAGCCAGTGAAGCAGCAGCAGTCAGAAACACGGTCTCAGTTAAAACAGGGAGCGGCTTAGGATTGTGTAGAACAGCATCAAAGCCCATGTCATCAATGGCTTCCTGTAGGGTCTTTGGAGTCTGCAGTTTAGGGTCATAAATAATGGTTGCATTTTTTTCTTCCAGTGAAACCTTTCAGAAGGAAATTTCAGAAGTCAGTTTAATTAAATTACACGACATGGAACTTAAAAATATCAATCATCTCACCACCGTCAAGAATGAAAAGAAGGGGTTTCCCTGGTGGCACAGTGGTTGAGAATCTGCCTGCCAATGCAGGGCACACGGGTTCGAGCCCTGGTCTGGGAAAGATCCCACATGCCACGGAGCAACTAGGACTGTGAGCCACAACTACTGAGCCTGCACGTCAGGAGCCTATGCTCCTCAACAAGAGAGGCCGTGATAGTGAGAGGCCCACGCACCACGATGAAGAGTGGCCCCCACTTGCCACAACTAGAGAAAGCACTCGCACAGAAACGAAAACCCAACACAGCCAAAAATAAAAATTAAATTAACTAATTAATTAAAAAAGAAAGAATGAAACAAATAGATAGACATGATGAAAAGGCAGAGGGCTATATACCAGATGAAGGAACAAGATAAAACCCCAGAAAAACAACTAAATGAAGTGGAGATAGGCAACCTTCTAGAAAAAGAATTCAGAATAATGATAGTGAAGATGATCCAGGACCTCGAAAAAGAATGGAGGCAAAGGTCGAGAAGATGCAAGAAATGTTTAACAAAGACCTAGAAGAATTAAAGAACAAACAAACAGAGATGAACAATACAATAATTGAAATGAAAAATACACTAGAAGGAATCAATAGCAGAATAACTGAGGCAGAAGAATGGATAAGTGACCTGGAAGACAGAATGGTGGAATTCACTGCTGCAGAACAAAATAAAGAATGAAAAGAAATGAAGACAGCCTAAGAGACCTCTGGGACAACATTAAACGCAACAACATTCGCATTATAGGGGTCCCAGAAGGAGTAGAGAGAGAGAAAGGACCCAAGAAAATATTTGAAGATATTATAGTCAAAAACATTCCTAACATGGAAAAGGAAAGAGCCACCCAAGTCCAGGAAGCACAGAGAGTCCCATACAGGATAAACCCAAAGAGAAACATTCTGAGACACATAGTAATCAAACTATCAAAAATTAAAGACAAAGAAAAATTATTGAAAGCAGCAAGGGGAAAATGATAAATAACATACAAGGGAACTCCCATAAGGTTAACAGCTGATTTCTCAGCAGAAACTCTACAAGCCAGAAGGGAGCGGCATGATATACTTGAAGTGATGAAGGGAAAAACCTACAACCAAGATTACTCTACCCAGCAAGGATCTCATTCAGATTCAATGGAGAAATCAAAAGCTTTACAGACAAGCAAAAGCTAAGAGAATTCAGCACCACCAAACCAGCTCCACAACAAATGCTAAAGGAACTTCTCTAAGTGGGAAACACAAGAGAAGAAAAGGACCTACAAAAACAAACCCAAAACGATTAAGAAAATGGTCATAGGAACATACATATTGATAATTACCTTAAACGTGAATGGATTAAATGCTCCCACCAAAAGACACAGGCTTGCTGAATGGATACAAAAACAAGACCCATATATATGCTGTCTACAAGAGGCCCACTTCAGACCTAGGGACACATACAGACTGAAAGTGAGGGGATGGAAAAAGATATTCCATGCAAATGGAAATCAAAAGAAAGCTGGAGTAGCAATACTCATATCAGATAAAATAGACTTTAAAATAGAGAATGTTACAAGAGACAAAGAAGGACACTACAGGGCTTCCCTGGTGGCGCAGTGGTTGAGAATCTGTCTGCCAATGCAGGCGACACGGGTTCGAGCCCTGGTCTGGGAAGATCCCACATGCCGCGGAGCAACCGGGCCCGTGAGCCACAATTACTGAGCCTGCGCGTCTGGAGCCTGTGCTCTGCAACAGAAGAGGCCGCGATAGTGAGAGGCCTGCGCACCGTGATGAAGAGTGGCCCTCGCTTGCCACAACTAGAGAAAGTCCTCGCACAGAAACAAAGACCCAACACAGCCAAAAATAAATTAATTAATTAAAAAAAAAAAAAAAAAAGAAGGACACTACATAATGATCAAGGGATCAATCCAAGGAGAAGATATAACAATTATAAATAGATATGCACCCAACATAGGAACACCTCAATACATAAGGCAACTGCTAACAGCTATAAAAGAGGAAATCAACAGCGACACAGTAATAGTGGGGAACTTTAACACCTCACTTACACCAATGGACAGATCATCCAAACAGAAAATTAATAAGGAAACACAAAATTTAAATGACACAATAGACCAGATAGATTTAATTGATATTTATAGGACATTCCATCCAAAAACAGCAGATTACACTTTCTTCTCAAGTGCACACGGAACATTCTCCAGGATAGATCACATCTTGGGTCACAAATCAAGCCTCAGTAAATTTAAGAAAATTGAAATCATATCAAGCATCTTTTCTGACCACAACGCTATGAGTTTAGAAATCAATTACAGGGAAAAAAACGTAAAAAACGCAAACACATGGAGGCTAAACAATATGTTACTAAATAACCAAGCGATCACTGAAGAAATCAAAGAGGAAATCAAAAAATACCTAGAGACAAATGACAATGAAAACACCACGACCCAAAACCTATGGGATGCAGCAAAAGCAGTTCTAAGAGGGAAGTTTATAGCTATACAAGCCTACCTCAAGAAACAAGAAAAATCTCAAATAAACAATCTAGCCTTACACCTAAAGGAACTAGAGAAAGAAGAACAAACAAAACCCAAAGTTAGCAGAAGGAAAGAAATCATAAAGATCAGAGTGGAAACAAATGAAATAGAAACAAAGAAAACAAGAGCAAAGATCAATAAAACTAAAAGCTGGCTCTTTGAGAAGATAAACAAAATTGATAAACCATTAGCCAGACTCATCAAGAAAAAGAGGGAGAGGACTCAAATCAATAAAATTAGAAATGAAAAAGGAGAAGTTACAACAGACAGCGCAGAAATACAAAGCATCCTAAGAGACTACTACAAGCAACTCTACGCCAATAAAATGGACAACCTGGAAAAAATGGACAAATTCTTAGAAAGGTATAACCTTCCAAGACTGAACCAGGAAGAAAGAGAAAACATGAACAGACCAATCACAAGTAATGAAATTGAAACTGTGATTAAAAATCTTACAACAAACAAAAGTCCAGGACCAGATAGCTACACAGGTGAATTCTATCAAACATTTAGAGAAGAGCTAACACCCATCCTTCTCAAACTCTTCCAAAAATGTGCAGAGGAAGGAACACTCCCAAACTCATTCTATGAGGCCACCATCACCCTGACACCAAAACCAGACATAGATACTACAAAAAAAGAAAATTACAGACCAATATCACTGATGAATATAGATGCGAACATCCTCAACAAATTACTAGCAAACAGAATCCAACAACACATTAAAAGGATCATACACCATGATCAAGTGGGATTTATCCCAGGGATGCAAGGATTCTTCAATATACGCAAATCAGTCAATGTGATACACCATATTAACAAATTGAAGAATAAAAAGCATATTAAAAAAAAGAATGAAACAAATAATTCAAATGGAGGTTCTCTAATAGTTCTCATCTTTACTATTCTCTTTGGAAAGAAACACAAAATGTCTTGTGTACCTATAGGAATGGTAAAGCTCTATGTAGGTATACGTGACTCAGGTACTGATCAGGCATTTGGAACGTGCATAGACAAAATGCACCCTAGAATTTCATAACAGAGAACAAACTACTCTTTCTTCCATCTCCTTTCACAAATTATTCCAACACTCCACACTCTACCAATTCAAAAGTTAATATAGGAAACAGGATCAGCTACAGAAAACAAATTTGATATGACGTTTAAAGTTTTAAAATGTTCAATTAAGACAACTTTGTTGGCAGATAAGGTATAAACATGCTGTCAACATTCATAGGGTTTTGAAGCAAATATTTCTATAACCCTCTAAGTCACTACAGTCTAGTATTATTTTTGTTCAAAATAAGAACATCTTTATTGTTCTGCCTGATTTGATTATAAAAACAGTGATTGTATTCTTGAAGCTCAGCAACTGTATATAAATTTAACTACTACTGGGACATCTTACCCTGCATCTCTTTTGCTAACAGGTTACAAAGATTTATGAAGTAGTCACACACACACACACAAAACTGGATTGGGAGTCAGAAGGTTTGAGTTCCAGTGTCAATTCTCCACTTATTAGTCAACCACACTCATTAGTTCTACCATCTGAAAAATGAAGAAATGTGCCCTATTATCTTCCAGGTTTGTTATAAGGATCATATGAGTAAATAGACAGGAAAGTAGTTCTTTGCAGCAGCAAGTCATATAAAAGTAAACACTGAACAATTAATATCTATCAAGCATTTATTTATTTATTTATTTTTGGCTGCATTGGGTCTTCGTTGCTGCGCGCAGGCTTTCTCTAGTTGCGGCGAGCGGGGGCTACTCTTTGTTGCGGTGCGTGGGCTTCTCACTGCAGTGGCTTCTCTTGTTGTGGAGCACAGGCTCTAGGTGCGAGGGTTTCAGTAGTTGTGGCACGCGGGCTCAGTAGTTGTGGCTCGCGGGCTCTAGGGCACAGGCTCAGTAGTTGTGGAGCATGGGCTTAGTTGCTCTGCAGCATGTGGGATCTTCCCGGACCAGGGATCGAACCCAAGTCCCCTGCACTGGCAGGCAGATTCTTAACCGCTGCGCCACCAGGGAAGTCCCTATCAAGCACTTATTATATGTGCCAGGAACTGAGATTCTCATGATACAAAGCTGATCATGACACAGTCACAGGGAGCAATACTAGAACAGAGGATAGAGAAAACGGACACCCATTCATCCCTGGGAATATGTGTCAAAAAAGGCTTCTTAGAGGAGATAATACCTGAATGTTAAAGGAAAAACAGAAATCAGCAAGGATACATGAAGCAGGGAATTTATCACAAATGGAAACGCAAAAGTAGAGAAAGATGACAGGCTGCAGAATTAGGCAACTGCTTTATTATGGGGCCTCTTGTATGCCAATAATAGTCTGTAATTTATCCTGTAGGTAATAGAGAGCCATGGAAAAGTTAAGCAGGGGAATGACACAGTTATATTTGCATTTAGTGAAGAATCATTTTGGAGTGACGTGAGTGATGGAACTGTGCTGTCCTGGCTGTGCGGGTAGTTAAAAGAATCTATACATGTGTTAAAATTCACCAAACCTAAAAACAAACAAACAAAACTGATAGAACTATACACCAAAAAGAAGTCAATTTTTTGGTATAATTTTAAAAACAAAAAAATTAAGAGATTAAAAATTCAGTTCCTCAATTGCATTAGCCACATTTCTAGCGTTCAGTGGCCAATGTAGCTGCCATATGGGACAGAGTAGATACAGAACATTTTCATCATTACAGAATATTCCATTGGACAGTACTGCTCTATGTACTACTATACTTTTTCTGATAAAGTGCCAAACTTTTAAAAAAGGGAAGGGGATTTTTTTCCCTTTAGGTTTAAATACATTGTATCTGGTATCTTTTAAACAAGACCTCGTTTTGAGCTTATCCCCCCCTCACAATTTCAATTTACCAACACAGGCAATGAGAAACAGTTCTTTTTTTTTTTTTAACATCTTTATTGGAGTATAATTGCTCCACAATGGTGTGTTAGTTTCTGCTGTATAACACAGTGAATCAGCTATACATATACACACATCCTCATGTCTCCTCCCTCTTGCTTCTCCCTCCCACCCTCCCTACCCCACCCCTCTAGGTGCTCACAAAGCACTGAGCTGTTCTCCCTGTGCTATGTGGCTGCTTCCCACTAGCTATGAGAAACTGTTCTTAAAGCTGATTTTTAAAGCAAAAATCACTTTGTCACTACATGGTTTGCTATACTTTCTACTGCTGTAGCCTGTCTTCTATTTATAAAAGACATTAAAAAATAAGGAAACTGTATATAAAATACTACACAAAAAAGTTGTATTATCCTATGTTGTTTTCATGCTGCAAACCAGAAAACACTTCCTTATTTAGTAGCTTCCATTTGTGTGTTTTAAAGCTGGATCGACCACACCTAGCACAAAAATGTTCCCCTTTGGGATAACAGCACTCAACTTTTCCTCTGAATGTTAGATATCAAAGAGACTTTTCAAGCCTAAGGTCTCAAAGGAAACAAAAACAGGCAGCACCTTTGTTTCTTTTAAGAGGAAATTCACATAGTGATTATCACAGTACTGTTCTGGATGCCAAATCCTTGGGCAGGAAGCTAAAATAGCATTTATTTATTTAACAAATATTTACTGAGTACCTATTATGTTCCCAGCACCGTGCTAGCTTGCTAGGGATCCAATGGTGAGCAAAAGCAGGCACAGACTCCGTAGAGCCAGAAATTGCTGGCAGCAGTCTGTCTGATTCTGGGTCTGTGCCACTCTCCTTTCACATGATCCCCACCAATGTAAACCACCTTCGCCTATTCCCCACAGTGCTCGAAAGTTTCAACGGCTTCTCTTTCTCAGAATCTTTCATTAGGAATCAATGTTGTTCTTGTTGTTTTCCCAGAGAAACTATTTTTCTATTTTATCAATAGTTCCTCTGAAAATAAACATCTAACAGTCTACAAGTTATGAATGTGGCTCCTATGAAGGACGCAAGATGGAGGACTGTTCACTATATTTAGATGAAGGTAGGAGTTGAAGAGAACAAATCAAACGTACTCTGTGGCCTCAATAGCATTAACAGTGGTGTAAAGGGGTCTAATTGTCCATAGGAATTGTAAAGATCCATTATTTTAATGGAGTTCTTTGTCTACTGAAATGTCTAAACCTTGCAAGTCAAGCACCGTATACTTTATCTGAATGTGTTTTCTGTATAATTTTATAATTACAGATTATAAAAAGTGATCCAATTTCCTATCTGAAGGCTAGGAAATTGAATAAATTGCCCAAGAAACCCAGCAAGAAGACGAAAGAGCTAGGATTCAAATGTAGGTCGATTTAACTCCAAAGTCCATGTTCTTTCCATCTATAAATGGTGAGGCTAGATGATCTTCAATTTCCTTGAAAAACTAAAATTCTATGCCTGTGATTTGAGCAATGTGTGACGTAAATAAAAACACCTGAAAAGTATGAAATATTTCTAGTGTGTGAACCAAATTTTAGTTCTATGTTTACTTTTCCCCCACACATTTCATATCTACTCCCATACCAGTTTAAATAAAAAATAATTTAGAGAATATATTTCTTTGGGATTTTAGCAGGATTTGACAATTACTACATTCTAACATTTCCCCATTTTCAAAAGCCACTTTGGGAAAGGTCCTTTGCTGAAGTTTCAGCACACTGAAATTCCTTTTTATCCTCCCAGGAATTAATTTATATGTCATCATAAATTCAGATTAGCATGCTACTCAGCCAGTGGGGGAGTCTTCAAAGGGTTTAAAGCCCACTTTCTAACATTTTCATAACAACTCAACATAGAGTGATTCAGAGGTTTTTGAGAGCTTGAAAGGATTCTGTCATTTTTCAGACTAAAGTCAGAAAAGTAAAATGATTTGTCAATAATCTTGACTTTCTAATATGTTTGATTCTCCTCCCACAATATACTTTTGACAACTAAAAACTATATAAAATACATAATAGGAATCTTATTTATATTACATATGTCTGAATACAAATTCTATTATTGTTTGTTGAAAAAATAATGTATATATATTAACACTCTACTTTGATGCTTCAATATAGCATACTGAAAATTAAAGTATGATAAGAGTAAGCCATCAAGTTCTATTAATATTTATCCTATTTGACCAACCTAAATAAAGGTTACCACCTAAAATTAGTAACTCAATGTATGAACTAGCAAAAGACAACTCTTAGAGACTAAGAAAATAGCCCAAAACCAATCTAAAAATTTAAAAGCCAAATGCTTTAAAATGAAAAAGATGTGGAGATTTTGTTAGTTTAAGTTGTAGCATTGTTTTTCTGTAAACTGAGTGCTCTGTCAGAATTTTCATTGCTAATATAATTTTATTTTGCTTCAAAAATTATATAGCTGGGACTTCCCCAGTGGTCCAGTGGGTAAGACTCCTCGCTCCCAATGCAGGGGGTCCAGGTTTGATCCCTGGTCAGGGAACTAGATCCCGCATGCATGCCGCAACTAAAAATCCCGCGTGCTGCAACTAAGACCTGGCGCAGCCAAAATAAATAAATATTAAAAACAATTTTTAAAATTATACAACCAATGCATGATTATTCACTATAACAATTTAAATACAAAGAAAGGAAATAGTGAAAGTTCCTCTTTACATCATTCCTCCACTGCTAGTTTTTACCTTGGATTTGACATTTCTTTGATCCTTGGGATAAAGTTCAACTAAATCAGAAACCTAAGCCTCTTTGAATAACTGATTCTGCATCTTCATGGATGGACGAGTATTACCTAAGAATTTATATAAGGCAAAATGCCTGTATTACTCTAACACGGTGTTTGAAAAAAGAAATGTTCAGTGTACTATCATCATTTGCCATAGCAAAAGTTAGGGGGAGAAAGTTCCAAATAGAAATAAAAAGATTGATTTCTATATGCTGATAGGGAACAGTATCTAAGATGTATTTGCTAAGTGAAAAAAGCAAAGTATAGAACAGTATGTATATAGTATGCTTCCATTTATATAAAAAGGGGATACACACACACACATACACAAACACACACATATATACAGTTGACCCTTAAACAACAAGCAATTGGGGGGATTAGGGGCGCCCCACCCCTGAGGCTGTTGAAAATCCGTGTATAACTTTACAGTTGGCCCTCTGTATCCTCAGTTCCACACCCTCGGATTCAACCAACCATGGATCATGTAGTACCACAGTTCATATTTTTTGAAAAAAATCCATGTATAAGTGGACCTGTGCAGTTCAAACCCGTGTTGTTCAAGGGTCAACTGTATAAACACACACATATAGCTATATACATGTAAATCATTTTATATTCAGGGTCTATTTCTGGAAGAATCCATACATACTAAACTGATAACTGGTTTCTTTTGGGAAGGGGATTTTACTCTGGACATGTTATTTTTCCAATAATTTTTTTTTTAAAGTTACTTTTAAGGGGTTTTTTGGCGACGTTGTGCGGCTTGTGGGATCTTAGTTCCCTGACCAGGGATTGAACCCTGGCCCTCTGCAGTGAAAGTGCCAAGTCCTAACCACTGGACCACCAGGGAATTCCCTAGGTGGTCATTTTTTTAAAGGATAGTCTGTATTAGGAAAATGGACTGCAGCCTTTAACTGAGTAAAGGGAAAAAGCACTCAAAATGCAGTTAAATTTCAAGGACAAAGTAATTTGTTAATAAGGCATTAACCTTTAGAGCCATTCAGTACTTATACCTAATTAAGTTTATTTTACATTACCACTTTCAAAAGGCCAGACAATCCCAAAGAAAGACCTTCACGTTATCTGCCCATTTTATTTTTCCCCTGAACAGACCACTGGGGTGATTAAATAAACCTTCAGGTTAATCCCTTTAAAGTCTACAGTCTTGACATTGGCAGAACAAGAGTATTACACTCATTTATAAACTTCACAATTTAAGACACAATTCCCAAAATGTATTTAAATGCTGAAGCTGCAAAGATATATAATCATATTCGTTCTACTTTTCCAAAATTAGAGACTTCTTGACTATTCACTTTCCTTGAATTCTGTTAAAGCTCTAATCTGTTCCGCTGTAACATTTTTTAAATAAAGCAACCCCACTCAATTTAACATCACAATTACATTACTTCATATCAGAGTTTTATTCCAAATACTACAAGAGCTCCTTGACTTAGTCGAAACAATGTCCTATTCAAATCTGGTTTCTAAACTGACTGCACATTGGTCGTAATTATAATCTCACAAACTATGATCCAGAAATTTCAAACCTTAACAGTCCTTGAAAAGTGATCAATATTTATGTATTAACATGTTAGGCTGCATTATGACTATAAATTATGTTTGGACAAGGACAATTTTCTTTTTTTTTTTTTTTTCTTTTTGGCCACACCGCAGGGCATGAGGGATCCTAGTTCCCTGACCAGGGATTGAACCTGTGGCCCCCTGCAGTGGAAGCTCAGAGTCCTAACCACTGGACTGCCAGGGAAGTCCCAAGGACAATTTTCTATATGGTGCCTAGAAAGAGGTGAATCCACCTTTTTTGGACTTAATTAAAGGATTGTGGTTAAAATATTTTACTTTTGCAAAAACAGATAACCATGTAAACACATTGCTAAGACTCCTTCCAGGGTCTCAGAACTGGTCAATGCCAGTAAGGGGCTCTGAAACCTAAGCTTCATTAACATCACCATAAATCTGTCTCTGGGCCTAGAAGACAACACTCAGTAAAATATTTTTTAAAGGAACGAGAAAAGAGGAAAGATCACTAGTATACTCTATATCATGTGGGCTTTTGACTAAAGAAGGAGAGGCAGAGCTGGAAAAGGCAGAAGAAGTGTGTTTCCTTTCATTTTCAGCAAACAAATTATGACTGTGCCCTGGAAAGTATAGCCTTAAGTATCTGTCACTGGGATCCATATAAATCACTGTTGATAACACAAAGTGCTTTCATATTATATTTCTGCTACTTTTCCTTTACAACTTAATCCAATTTAATTGCATTTTTCTGACCTTAAATAGGTCATATTAAGCAGTGGTGAATTCTGGGAAGATGCGGTAAACACAGCAGCCTTACATACGAGTGGGGTGCAACAGTCTTTGGGGAAAATTTATACAGGAATGTACTTGCAAATGTCAAAACAGAATCTAGTCCTTTAGTTATACATAGATATGCTGGCAAAAAATTAATAATCAAAAATAGTTTGTCAGAGAGTTGGGGGTTTTGGAAAATGCATTAGTTGTCAGTAGACAATAAGAACCTAAATCACTTGGAGAAACTATGTGAACTAGTTTCTGGATGGTTAAAACAGCTTTACTTCAATCAGCACAGACACTTAATTAGTAAGATTTAGCTTCTATTCTGGCCTTCAGCACCAGCCATGTTAGATCAAGTGGAGGAAGTTTAATTGGTTTCTTTGAGGATAAATCAAGTGGAAGTGCCATATTTATTATTCACTGAAATTAAATTATTCATTTTTAAAGTTTTGGGACTGCAGGTTGCAGAGCTACTTTGCCATCCTCTTTTCTAATTAGCAAATTGCAAAAACATCCATTTGATTTTCGGACAGTTACAATTAGTGAAAAAAATTACAAAATGTTTTTATAAATGTATTTTGAATATAAACACATTTGAGAAAACCTGCAGTATAGTTAATAAAAGTTACCCGTCATCTCTCAGCTCTTCCAACTTGGCTCTCTCCCCAAAGCAAATTAAAGACAGGAGCATCCTTGGGGGGAGGAGGGGAGGAGACAATGAGGAAGCCTCTAAAGTGTAGTTATGCCAAGGTAGATGGTGAATACAAAGGAAAATCCTACTTTTGGAGAATGTGAAAGGGAAAAATTCATATCCAAGAATTCACATGGATGCCTACAGGACAGAAAACTTAGCAGAAGGCATATTACACTGTGTAAAGAAAGCTTTTCCTGCCACAACCATCAACATAGTCTTAACTGACCAGAGTGTGTAGTTTAGTAAGCAAATGAGAAACACTGCTTTCCTCCCTCCCATACATGTAAAATGGATACATAGTTTACTTTGTCCTCTCTGGACAAGATGAATATGAAACTCAGACATGCAAAAAATCACCAAGAGTTTCAGATATAGAAAAGAATTGCCCATATATTGGCACCACACTTCACATGTGGTAAAATTTTGTATCAAACTTCATAAGGAATCACTATGTGCCAATTAGCCAACTTTTTGTAATAAAAACAAGACAAACTGAAGCCAATCTGCTCAAGATCTCATGAGACGTCTGAATCACAGACGAGAATACCATAAGGAGGGGACTTCCCTGGGGGTCCAGTGGTTAAGACTCCACGCTTCCAAGGCAGGGGGCACGGGTTCAATCCCTGGTCGGGGAACTAAGATCCCACATGCCGCGCGGCACAGCCAAAAATAATAAAAAAGAATACTGTAAGGACAAGAAAGCATGAATCCTGTAGTTCACAGAAAAGCTAAAACCCATTTTGAAATCTCTGAAGAATAAACGGGTAAAAGATTAATGTTTAGATTAAGATTAAAAGACAGATCAAAAGTATTTGATCTGGAGATGCACAAAGTATTCTGGTTCCATGAAATTAAGCCGTATGAGCTGTTTGTAAATTCTGGAAATTAATCCCTTGTCGGTCACATCATTTGCAAATATTTTCTCCCATTCTGTGGGCTGTCTTTTCGTTTTGTTTATGGTTTCCTTTGCTGTGCAAAAGCTTTTGAGTTTAATTAGGTCCCATTTGTTTATTTCTGTTTTTATTTCCATTACTCTTGGAGACAGATCAAAAAAGATATTGCTGTGATTTATGTCAGAGAGGGTTCAGCCTATGTTTTCCTCTAAGAGTTTTATAGTGTCCAGTCTTACATTTAGGTCTCGAATCCATTTTGAGTTTATTTTTGTGTATGGTGTTAGGGAGTATTCTAATTTCATTCTTTTACATGTAGCTGCCCAGTTTTGCCAGCACCATTTATTGAAGAGACTGTCTTTCCTCCACATTGTATGGTCTTGCCTCCTTTGTCATAGATTAATTGACCATAAGTGTGTGGGTTTATTTCTGGGCTTTCTACCCTGTTCCTTTGATCTATATTTCTATTTTTGTGCCAGTACCATGCTGTTTTGATGACTGTGGCTTTGTAATATAGTCTGAAGTCAGGAAGCCTGATTCCTCTGGCTCCGTTTTTCTTTCTCAAGATTGCTTTGGCTCTTTGGGGTCTTTTGTGTCTCCATACAAATTTTAAGATTTTTTGTTCTAGTTCTGTAAAAAATGCCATTGGTAATTTGATAGCAATTGCATTGAATCTGTAGATTGCTTTGGGTAGTACAGTCATTTTAACAATATTGATTCTTCTGATCCAAGAACATGGTATATCTCTCCATCTGTTGGTATCATCTTTAATTTCTTTCATCAGTGTCTTTTTCTGCATACAGGTCTTTTGTCCCCCTAGGTAGGTTTATTCCTAGGTATTTTATTCTTTTTATTACAATGGTAAATGGGAGTGTTTCTTGAATTTCTCTTTCGGATCTTTCGTTGTTATTGTACAGAAACGCAACCCAATCAAAAAATGGGCAGAAGACCTAAACAGACATCTCTCCAAAGACAACATACAAGATGGCCAAGAGGCACATGAAAAGATATTCAATATCGCTAATTATTAGAGAAATGCAAATCAAAACTACAATGAAATACCACCTTACACCAGTCAGAATGGCTATCATCAAAAAATCCACAAACAGTAAATGCTGGAGAGGGTGTGGAGAGAAAAGAACCCTCTTACACTGTTGGTGGGAATGTAAATTGGTACAGCCACTATGGAGAACAGTATGGAGATTCTTTAAAAATACTAAAAATAGAGCTACCATATGATCCAGCAATCCCACTCCTGGGCGTATATCTGGAGAAAAACATGGTCTGAAAGGATACATGCACCCCAATGTTCATTGCAGCACTGTTTACAATGGACAAGACATGGAAGCAACCTAAACGTCCATTGACAGAGGAATGGAAAAAGAAGATGTGGTACATATATACAATGGAATATTACTCAGCTATTAAAATGAATGAAATAGTGCCATTTGCAGCAACATGGATGGACCTAGAGATTGTCATACTGAGTAAAGTAAGTCAGACAGAGAAAGAGAAACATTGTATAATATCACTTGTCTGTGGAATCTAAAAAAAACTGATAAAAATGAACTTATTGACAAAACAGAAACAGGGGGGCGTCTGGGCAAGATGGCGGAAGAGTAAGAAGCGGAGATCACCTTCCTTCCCACAGATACATTAGAAATACATCTACACGTGGAACTGCTCCTACAAAACACCCACTGAACGCTGGCAGAAGACGTCAGACCTCCCAAAAGGCAAGAAACTCCCCACGTATTTGGGCAGGGCAAAAGAAAAAAGAAATAACAGAGACAAAAGAATAGGGACGGGACCTGCACCAGTGGGAGGGAGCTGTGAAGGAGGAAAGGTTTCCACACACTAAGAAGCCCCTTCGCGGGCAAAGACTGCGGGTGGCAGAGGGGGTAAGCTTCGGAGCCACGGAGGAGAGCGCAGCCACAGGGGTGCGGAGGGCAAAGCGGAGAGACTCCCGCACAGAGGCTCGGCGCTGAGCAACACTCACCAGCCCGAGAGGCTTGTCTGCTCCCCCGCCGGGGCGGGCGGGGGCTGGGAGCTGAGGCTCGGGCTTCGGTCAGATCGCAGGGAGAGGACTGGGGTTGGCGGCGTGAACACAGCCTGAAGGGGTTAGCGCATCACAGCTAGCGGGGAGGGAGTCCGGGAAAAAGTCTGCAGCTGCCGAAGAGGCAGGAGACTTTTTCTTGTCTCTTTGTTTCGCGGTGCGCAAGGAGAGGGGGTTGGGAGCGCCGCTTAAAGGAGCTCCAGAGACGGGCGCGAGCCGCGGCTATCAGCACAGACCCCAGAGACGGGCATGAGACGCTGAGGCTGCTGCTGCCGCCACCAAGAAGCCTGTGTGCGAGCACAGGTCACTATCCACACCGCCCCTCCCGGGAGCCTGTGCAGCCTGCCAGTGCCAGGGTCCCATGATCCAGGGACAACTTCCCCGGGAGAACGCACGGCGCGCCTCAGGCTGCTGCAACGTCACACCGGCCTCTGCCGCCGCAGGCTTGCCCCACATCCGTACCCCTCCCTCCCCCCCGCCTGAGTGAGCCAGAGCCCCCTAATCAGCTGCTCCCTTAACCCGGTTCTGTCTGGGCGGGGAACAGACACCCTCACGCAGAGGCGGGGCCAAATCCAAAGCTGAACCCCGGGAGCTGTACGAACAAAGAAGAGACAGGGAAATTTCTCCCAGCAGCCTCAGAAGCAGCGGATTAAAGCTCCACAAACAACTTGATGTACTTGCAGCTGTTGAATACCTGAATAGACAACGAATCATCCCAAATTCAGGAGGTGGACTTTGGGAGCAGGATATATTAATTTTTCCCCTTTTCCTCTTTTTGTGAGTGTATATGTGTATGCTTCTGGGTGAGATTTTGTCTGTATAGCTTTGCTTTCACCATTTGTCCTAGGGTTTGGTCCGCCCGTTTTTTTTGGTTTTTTTTTTTTTACTTAAAAAATTTTTTTTCTTAATAAATTTTTTCTTAATAATTTTTTCCTTATTTTTTATTTTAAAAAATTAAAAAATTTTTTTTCTTAATATTTTTTTTTATTTTTTATTTTAAAAAATTAAAAATTTTTTTCCTTAAAACAGAAACAGACTTACAGACTGAGAGAATGGAACTTATGGTTACCAGCGGGTAAGGGTGGGGGGGATGCATAGTTAGGGAGTTTGGGATTGACATGTACACACTGCTATATTTTAAATGGATAACCCACAAGGACCTACTGTATAGCCCAGGGAACTCTGCTTAATATTATGTAACAACCTAAAGAATTTGAAAAAGAATAGATACATGTATATGTATAACTGAATCACTTTGCTACACACCTGAAACTAACATAACGTTGTTAATCAACTATACTCCAATATAAAATAAAAAGTTAAAAAAATATTCTGGTTCAAATTTAATGATTCATGCACTTAAAATATATAATGAGCTTCTGATTATTAGAAAGAATCCATCAGATTCCTAATCTTAAATCCTGTACTAAATCTCATGTCCAGTTAGACAAAGCTCCCTTTAGGATATTAACATCTACTCTGGGCAGTGTGTCTAAAATTTATCTTTTGCATGTGGATATGAACTAGTCAAAAGAAAAGCATTTTAGGACTGATGCAAGCTGATCAAATTCCAAAGTTGCATTAACTTTCCATCATCACTATAATGAATATTGTATAAAAGCAAAATTACAGAAAACTTATGGTAAATATTATAGAGCCACTGCCAATATAAAGTTGTTTTAATGATGCTGAAAACTTAAATATATTAAAATAATAAGTACATTATACAAATGAAGACACAAGCCAGTTAAAATTACACATTAACTCATTAAGCCCTGGCAGTGAAAATAAACATGCTGAAGAGTCAGCAATTCACAGTAAAATACTTAAGGAAAAGCATCCATATATTACCATCATTATAGTAGAAATCCCCAAACTTTCGGCAAGGAGATATTGTTAATTTCTTTGGGCCCTTAGATACAAGTTGCAGAGAAATAGGAGAGAACAGGTGGGGAACCAAACTTAATGAAGCATGGGAAAGAGTGCTGAAATTAACTGTGCTCCAAACAGTGCTGAGAATCCTGAAGAGTGACAAGGAAAACGGTGGGCAGGGGGCAGCAAAAAGGCTTGGAAATGGCATGGAGATATACTAGGAAATTCCAATCCACTAGTCAGGGACCTCTACCTTAACAAAGTACAACAGGCAGGAAGGTCCAGATCAACTCTTAAAAGCATCAGCAAAATACATGATCAAATTCAAATGATGAGAATGTCATGAAAATAAGTAGCAAGGGTGACAGGTACAGGGAGGTTCCTTGTACTAGGTCTTCACTTTTGTGTATGTTTGAAAGTTTTCATTAAAAGTATTCTTTGACCAAGTGGGGCTTATCCTGAGAATGCGTGGCTAGTATAACATTTGAAAATCAATCAATGTAATTCACCATATTAACAGCCTTAAAGAAGAAAAATAATATGATCATACCTAGATGCAGAAAAAGCACTTGAAAAAATGCAACATCTATTCATGATTACAAATAAAAGCTCTCAGAAAACCAGGAAGATAAAGGAATTTCCTTAACCTGATACAGGGCATCTACAAAAACCCTATACTAACACAATACTTAATGGTGAAGGACTGAATGTTTTCCCCCTACGATCAGGAACAAGACATAGATGTTCACTGTTCCCACTCCTATTCCAAATTGTAATGGAGGTTCTAGACAGAAAAGAAATAAAAGACATACAGACTAGAAAGGAAGAAATAAAACTATTTTTATGCCCTGATGACATAACTGCTTATGTAGAAAATCCCAAAGAATCTACCAAAAAAGCTAATAGATTTAATGTCAGTTTAGCAAAGTTCAGGATACAAAATCAACATACAAAAACCAACTGCATTTCTGTATGTTTGTAATGAACAACTGAAATTGAAATTTTAAAAAATAGTACCATTTAAACATCATCTAAAAACAGAAAATACGTGAATATAAGTCTAACAAAATATATGCAGGATCTGCAGACTGAAAATTATAGATCCCTGATAAAAGAAATCAAGGAATACCTAAATAGAGAGATATAGCATGTGCACAGGTTTGAATACGCAATATTAAGATGTTAATTCTATCCAAATGGATCTACAGAATCAACACAATCGCAATCAAAATCCAAGCAGATATTTTTGTAGAAACCTATATACTGATTCTAAAATTCATATGTAAACGGAAAGAAAATAGAACAGCCAAAACAATTTTGAAAAAGAACAAAGTTGAGAAATTACACTACCTGATTTTAAGATTTATTATAGGCTGCTCTCACCTTTTGAGACAGACTGCATTCTGTCTATGGAATGTGTATCTCTCTAAGTAAATCCACTTCTTACCTATCACTTTATCTCTCACTGAAATCTTTCTGTGACAAGACGTAAAGAACCTGAGCTTCATTAAGTCCTGAGACCAGAAACTAAGGCCTCCACCCAGGTGGAGGATGGTAACTTCAGGCTGAACACGAGATTCCTGGAGCACCACCCTGTTACCTCACCACCCACCAAAAAGGAGAAAGTCACACACCCTGCAGCCCTCACCCCAAATTTTGCCTATTAAAAACTTCTCCCTGAAAACCATTGGGGACTTAAGGAGGTTTTTCAATCATGAGCCACCCATTCTCCTTGCTTGGCACTGCAGTAAATCTTTCTCTGTGCCAAAAAAAAAGATTTATTATAAAGCTACAATAATCAAGACTCTGTGGTATTTATTGGCCAAAGGACAGACACACAGATCAATGGAATAGAACAGAGCATACAGAAATATACCCATAAATATATGGTAAATTGATTTTCAACAAAGGTGTAAAGGCAATTCAATGGAGAAAGAATAAACTTTTCAACAAATAGAGCTGCCTGGAAAACTGGACATCCATATTAAAAAAAAATTAACCTCAACCCATACCTCATGATGTATTCACATTAATTCAAAACGGATAATAGATCTAAATGCAAAACCTAAAATGAAAAAACTTTTAGAAGACATAGGAGAAAAATCTTTGTGATCCTGGGTGAGGCCAAGATTTCTTAGATATGACACCAAAAGCATGCTCCATAAAGGAAAAAAAGTAGGTAAAGTGGAATTCATCAAAAGTAAAAACTGCTGCTCTGGGAAAGATACTTTTAAGAGATTAAAAAGACAAGCCACAGACTGGAAAAATTATTTGCAAAACACATACCTAAGAGAAGACAGAATTCAGAATACATAGAAAACAATCAAAATTGAATAATAAGAAAACAAAACAGCCAGCTAAAAATTTCACAAAAGGTTTGACAGACACTTTACCAAAGAAGGTATACAAATGCCTAACAAACACATGAAAAGATGCTCAATATCATTAGCTATTAAGGGAATGAGAATTAGTGAGATACCACTACATACCCACTAGAAGGTCTATAACTAAAAAGACTTAGAATGTCTATAACTAAAAAGACTGTTAATACAAAGTGTTGGAGAGAATGTGAGAAAAGTGGAATCCTCAAACATTGCTGATGGGAAGATAGAATAGTACAGCCACTGTGGTAAATCAATTGTCAGTGTCTCAAAAAGTTAAACATACACTTACCATATGATGGAACAAATCCAATCCTAGGAATTTGCCCAAGAGAAATTAAAACTTATGTCCACACAAAGACTTGGATGTGAACATTCAGAGCACTGCTTTTCATAATCACAAAAGAAAGTACAAACAATCCAATGTCTCTCAACAGGTGAATGGGTAAACAAACTTTGGTACATCCACACAATGGAATACTCCTCAGCAATAAAAAGGAAAGAACCAGTGATACATGCAAGAACATGGACAAATCTCAAATGCATAATGCTAAGTGAAAGAAGCCAAACTCAAAAGGCTATATAACATATGATTCCATTTACATGGCAGTTTTTAAAAAGGAAAACTTACAGGAACAAAAAGTAAAAGTAAAGGGGAAGGATGATTTCAAAGAAGGGTTACCAGATTTAGCAAATAAAAATACAGGACAGACCCAGTTAAATTTAAATTTCAGATAAACGACAAATAATCTTCAGTGTAAGTATAGCTCATGCAATATAATGATTCTTAAACTGTGGTCCCAGGACCAGCACCTTTAGAGTTACCTGGGTACTTATTAGGCATGCAAATTCTCAGGCCCCATTCAGATCTACTAAAGCAGAAACTCTGGGCGTGGAACCAGCAATTTATGTTTTACAAGCCCTCCAGGTGATTCTCATGGTATGGTTTGAGAACCACTGTTCACTATACCTGTAACTGGCAAAAAAAGAACTATAAGAGGCTAATATGAAGAGAAAGGGGCACATGAGCCTGTTTGATAAATCAATTTACCGTCATCAAATATTAACTGAACAGACAAAGTGTGTACAGTAGGTTCTCTGAAAAGGGACTACAGAAGTGATCCTCAACTGAGGGCAATTTCGCCCCTAGGGGACACTGGCAACGTCTGGAGACATTTTTGGTTGTCACAAGTGGGAGGAGAGGCTACTGGCATCTGGTGGGTAGAGGCCAGGTGGGTAGAGGCCAGGGATGCTGCTAAACATCCTACAAAGCACAGAACAGCCCCCCAAAACAAAGAATTATCCAGCCCAAAATGTCAATAGTGCTGAGGCTGAGAAAGCTGGACTTAATCAAAACATATTTTTTTAACCCCAAAGGCTTTAAAATCAAAGACATTTTTACGAACACGGAAATAAAAAGATTAAAAAGGTAGTGACAAAACATAATTCAAGGTGTCTCATACTAAAAATACTAGAACTATTCTGAGGAGAATTTATAGAGACTAGTGATACAGAGCTAAAACAGCAATTTAATTCAAGGTGTCTCATACTAAAAATACTAGAACTATTCTGAGGAGAATTTATAGAGACTAGTGATACAGAGCTAAAACAGCAATTTGGTGGTAGGAGGCACCTTTATGATGAAAATACCAGGTTCCTTTATTTTTAGAAGTTATGTGAGAGAATAAATTGGAGATCACAAGTTTGAGAACCATATACAAATTAAACTGCATCTGTAGACATTGTATGACCACAAAACATACTGGCCCAGGAATCATGGAACTTGAGTTCTAGTTTTGTTTGGTATTAGGTAGCTGTGTAACTTAGCACAGGTCACTTCCTTATCTGGGCTTCAATCTATTGATCTGTATAATGAGGGGGTTAGACGACTTAAGTCATATCTAAGACCCCTTGCAGCTTTAACATACTATGTCTATGTCAAAAAAATGAGCACAGGAAACATTCAAATACATTTTTTACAGGATATGAGGGGGCACAGTATCATTTTGTTCCCTTTGGGGTAGTCTTGTGTTGACTTTGGTACTTTTGGCTTTTGTGTTTAGAAGGCGCTAAACAAAGTTTAGGTTTTCTTATTTATTTATAACAATTATATTAACAATTCATGTTCATTGCAGAAAAATTAGAATATAAAAATAAACCACTCTTTTCCACTAAGTAGGATTCTGAGACGAATTATAGCAGGAATGTGTTAAGGTAGTCTAGCAAAAGTCAATTTTATTTTGGCAATTAAAAATTGAAGTGAACTCAAATCCCTACCACCTTTCTCAGTCCTGGGCTCTGCCCAGGGAGGCTTCTACACAGTCTTTTCTGGCAGTTTGTCTCCGGGAAATGGAGAGGCTCCCTTTCCCCCTGCTTTGCCCCAGGATAGCCAGCAGGATCTCCCTGATCTCCTGTTGTCCTCCCTCCCCAACAGAGAGTTTCTATCCTCTTTGATAAAAGCTCAGAGTTTTTATGAATCAGGAGAAAATGCAGGCCCTGAGAAACCTATCCCTGCAGAAAGGTTCCCTTGGGCCATGCTTTGGGTTTTCTGCTCTTTATATTTTTATTTTACTCTCCATTTTTCTGCCCTCCCCTTGCCCTAGGTCTAAGCTCAGCAAAGGCGAGTGCTCAGGGCAGCTCCTAGGCCTGGACAGCTCTCAGGGAGGAATTAGATAAATGTTCAGCATGCCCGTGCCTAGCCCATCTAGTTTCATCCTTTAGTTACGCAGGCCATTAGCTTCGGGTTATCCCCTCTTATATCTGCAAACCCAATGCTTGGAGCAGCAGCATAGGGCTCTAACAGGAGGTGATACCTCGCTCTTTCATTTCAGGATTTGCCAACTTAGGGGCCTGGCTCTGGAAGGCAGTTTTCTTAAAGGGGACTGCATCCTGGGTGACCCGAAGTCTCCAGACCTAGAGGGACAACTGTGCCCTCCCTTCTCTCTCCCTTCATGTTCTCTGGCTGGATTGATTCAGCTGTAGAAACCATTTGGTCTGTTGCACTCCAACATACTGCTAGGTTCCTTCCAGAGTCACTGTGTCACATTAGCTTCCTTTTGGAGGGAGGGCGATGTGGTTGAATACTCAGAGAGCAGAGGCAGTGGGTGCGCGTCTTTAGTTCCCCATCTTCCGGTTTCACCTCCGGCCTTCCTCTTGCCCTAAACCTGAGTGCATCATGCCAGGCCTCACTCATACAGGATGGTGTCAGCTCACTCCTCAGCAGTAACCTAGGGTGTATGGGAAGCTTAGGGCTCTGGGGAAGAACAGAATCGAAGAGGGGAGTGATGTGGGTGGAGGCACCAGTTTTACATCACACCCCCTTTGTAAGCCGGTGAGCTGGGCTTCAGTTTTCCCCAGACCATGCACACTTTTAATTTATTTGAGAGAAACTAATTGTATTTTCACTGCAGTATCTTGTTATTTTTTATTTGTGATTTAAGAAATGTGAAGAGAAAATACACAGACACATAATGGCTAACAGTGTTTCTTTCATTCCTTGTTCTAGAGCTAACCAGTCTAAAATTGTTTGGTAATGTCACTTAATGTAATTAATTGTAATGTATTCTTTTAAATAAAATGATTTATTGATTAAATAACATTGAAGTGAAAATGTTTAGAAAATTAGTTACACTTTGTATGCATGCTCTTAGAGAAGACTACATTATTACTAAACATAGTAACTGTCATGCTATAAAAGAGAAAGAAACCTCACAATCCTTTCTCTGAGAACATATATTTTAGATCAACATGAGATTAAGAGTAATAAAAAGTATGTCAGCATCTATATACTTATAAAATATATATTGATAAATATACAAACATAACGTCCAGATTCCATCTTCAGATGTTTTTAAATTTTAAAAATGTATTATTTCTTATTTTTTTAACAAAAAAATAAGTTAATGGGCTGAAGAAAACTTATTCAGCTTCAAGGTTAGAAGTGTGATAGTCTTTATGTCATACGTGTCAGTGTGTCTGCATCTGTCTCAGTGTTAGAAGTAATTTCCCAGAAGAATTCCAGTCAACAGCATTTGACTTCACTGATTTCCAAGGAGTAACTTACTTTAATGTGATGTACACCGTTCAGTTTTCCAATGTGCTGTTCAATGGTCCAAACACAGGAACTACATGTCATCCCCTCAACAGAGATGGTGACAGAATTCACACTCATACTTGGATCCATTTTGATTTCTTCTTTACATTCCTATTAGAAACAATGAACTTGTTAATTTCAGCCATGGAAATAATCCTTCCTCTGACATGCATTCCAATGTTCACTGCAGCACTGTTTACAATAGCCAAGGCATGGAAACAACTTAAATGTCCATCAACAGAGGAATGGATAAAGAAGATGTAGTACATATATACAATGGAATACTACTCAGCCATAAAAAAGAATGAAATAATGCCATTTGCAGCAACATGGATAGACCTAGAGATTATCATACTAAGTGAAGTAAGTCAAACAGAGAAAGATAAATATCGCATGATATCGCTTATATGTGGAATCTAAAAAAAATGATACAAATGAACTTATTTACAAAACAGAAATAGACTCACAGACTTAGAGAACGAACTTATGGTTACCAGGAGGGAAGGGTGGGGGGGAGGGATAGATTGGAAGTTTGGGACTGACATGTACACAATGCTATATTTAAAATAGATAACCAAGGGATTAACCAAGATGGCGGAGTAGAAGGACGTGCTCTCACTCCCTCTTGCGAGAGCACCAGAATCACAACTGGCTGCTGGACAATCATCGACAGGAAGACACTGGATTTCACCAAGGAGGATACCCCACGTCCGAGGACAGAGGAGAAGCCACAGTGAGACGGTAGGAGGGGCGCAATCAGAGTAAAATCAAATCCCATAACTGTTGGGTGGGTGACTCACAGACTGGCGAACACTTATACCAGAGAAGTCCACCCACTGGAGTGAAGGTTCTGAGCACCACGTCAGGCTTCCCAACCTGGGGTTCCGGCAACGGGAGGAGGAATTCATAGAGAATCAGACTTTGAAGCCTAGTGGGAATTGATTGCAGGACTTCGACAGGACTAGGGGAAACAGAGACCCCACTCTTGGAGGGTGCACACGGAATAGTGTGCGCATCAGGACTCGGGGGAAGGAGCAGTGACCCTGGGGGAGACTGAACCAGACCTACCTGCTAGTGTTGGAGGGTCTCCTGCAGAGGCGGGGGCTGGCTCTATTTCACTGTGGGGACAAGGACACTGGCAGCGGAGGTTCTGGGAAGTACTCCTTGGCGTGAGCCCTCCCAGAGTCTGCCATTAGCCCCACCAAAGAGCCCAGGTACGCTCCAGTGTTGGGTTGCCTCAGGCAAAACAACCAACAGGGAGGGAACCCAGCCCCACCCATCAACAGTCAAGTGGATTAAAGTTGTGCAGAGCTCTGACCACCACAGCAACAGTCAGCTCTACCCACCACCAGAGCCTCCCATCAAGCCTCTTAGATAGCCTCAACCACCAGAGGGCAGATAGCAGAAGCAAGAAAAACTACAATCCTGCAGCCTGTGGACCAAAACCCACATTTACAGAAAGATAGACAAGATGAAAAGGCAGAGGGCTATATACCAGATGAAGGAACAAGAAAAAAACCCAGAAAAACAACTAAATGAAGTGGAGATAGGCAACCATCCAGAAAAAGAATTCAGAATAATGATAGTGAAGATGATCCAGGACCTCGGAAAAAGAATGGAGGCAAAGATCGAGAAGATGCAAGAAATGTTTAACAAAGACCTAGAAGAATTAAAGAACAAACAAACAGAGATGACCAATACAATAACTGAAATGAAAACTACACTAGAAGGAATCAATAGCAGAATAACAGGCAGAAGAACGGATAAGTGACCTGGAAGACAGAATGGTGGAATTCACTGCTGCAGAACAGAGTAAAGAAAAAAGAATGAAAAGAAATGAAGACAGCCTAAGAGACCTCTGGGATAACATTAAACGCAACAACATTCGCATTATAGGGGTCCCAGAAGGAGAAGAGAGAGAGAAAGGACCAGAGAAAATATTTGAAGAGATTATAGTCGAAAACTTCCCTAACATGGGAAAGGAAATAGCCACCCAAGTCCAGGAAGCGCAGAGAGTCCCATACAGGATAAACCCAAGGAGAAACACGCCGAGACACATAGTAATCAAAGTGGCAAAAAATAAAGACAAAGAAAAATTATTGAAAGCAGCAAGGGAAAAACGACAAATAACATACAAGGGAACGCCCATAAGGTTAACAGCTGATTTCTCAGCAGAAACTCTACAAGCCAGAAGGGAGTGGCATGATATACCTAAAGTGATGAAAGGGAAGAACCTACAACAAAGATTACTCTACCCGGCAAGGATCTCACTTAGATTTGATGGAGAAATCAAAAGCTTTACAGACAAGCAAAAGCTAAGAGAATTCAGCACCACCAAACCAGCTCTACAACAAATGCTAAAGGAACTTCTCTAAGTGGGAAACACAAGAGAAGAAAAGGACCTACAAAAACAAACCCAAAACAATTAAGAAAATGGTCATAGGAACATACATATCAATAATTACCTTAAAGGTGAATGGATTAAATGCTCCAACCAAAAGACATAGACTGGCTGAATGGATACAAAAACAAGACCCATATATATGCTGTCTACAAGAGACCCACTTTAGACCTAGGGACACATACAGACTGAAAGTGAGGGGATGGAAAAAGATATTCCATGCAAATGGAAATCAAAAGAAAGCTGGAGTAGCTATACTCATATCAGATAAAATAGACTTTAAAATAAAGAATGTTACAAGAGACAAGGAAGGACACTACATAATGATCAAGGGATCAATCCAAGAAGATATAACAATTATAAATATATATGCACCCAACATAGGAGCACCTCATTACATAAGGCAACTGCTAACAGCTATAAAAGAGGAAATTGACAGTAACACAATAATAGTGGGGGACTTTAACACCTCACTTACACCAATGGACAGATCATCCAAAATGAAAATAAATAAGGAAACAGAAGCTTTAAATGACACAATAGACCAGATAGATTTAATTGATATTTATAGGACATTCCATCCAAAAACAGCAGATTACACGTTCTTCTCAAGTGCACACGGAACATTCTCCAGGATAGATCACATCTTGGGTCACATGTCAAGCCTCAGTAAATTTAAGAAAATTGAAATCATATCAAGCATCTTTTCTGACCACAATGCTATGAGATTAGAAATGAATTACAGGGAAAAAAACGTAAAAAAGACAAACACATGGAGGCTAAACAATACATTACTAAATAACCAAGAGATCACTGAAGAAATCAAAGAGGAAATCAAAAAATACCTAGAGACAAATGACAATGAAAACACGACGACCCAAAACCTATGGGATGCAGCAAAAGCAGTTCTAAGAGGGAAGTTTATAGCTATACAAGCCTACCTCAAGAAACAAGAAAAATCTCAAATAAACAATCTAACCTTACACCTAAAGAAACTAGAGAAAGAAGAACAAACAAAACCCAAAGTTAGCAGAAGGAAAGAAATCATAAAGATCAGAGCAGAAATAAATGAAATAGCAAAGATCAATAAAACTAAAAGCTGGTTCTTTCAGAAGATAAACAAAATTGATAAGCCATTAGCCAGACTCATCAAGAAAAAGAGGGAGAGGACTCAAATCAATAAAATCAGAAATGAAAAAGGAGAAGTTACAACAGACACCACAGAAATACAAAGCATCCTAAGAGACTACTACAAGCAACTTTATGCCAATAAAATGGACAGCCTGGAAGAAATGGACAAATTCTTAGAAAGGTATAACCTTCCAAGACTGAACCAGGAAGAAGCAGAAAATATGAACAGACCAATCACAAGTAATGAAATTGAAACTGTGATTAAAAATCTTCCAACAAACAAAAGTCCAGGACCAGATGGCTTCACAGGTGAATTCTATCAAACATTTAGAGAAGAGCTAACACCTATCCTTCTCAAACTCTTCCAAAAAATTGCAGAGGAAGGAACACTCCCAAACTCATTCTATGAGGCCACCATCACCCTGATACCAAAACCAGACAAAGACACTGCAAAAAAAGAAATTACAGACCAATATCACTGATGAATATAGATGCAAAAATCCTCAACAAAATACTAGCAAACAGAATCCAACAACACATTAAAAGGATCATACACCACGATCAAGTGGGATTTATCCCAGGGATGCAAGGATTCTTCAATATACGCAAATCAATCAATGTGATACACCGTATTAACAAATTGAAGAAGAAAAACCACATGATCATCTCAATAGATGCAGAAAAAGCTTTTGACAAAATTCAACACCCATTTATGATAAAAACGCTCCAGAAAGTGGGCATAGAGGGAACCTACCTCAACATAATAAAGACCATATATGACAAACCCACAGCAAACATCATTCTCAATGGTGAAAAACTGAAAGCATTTCCTCTAAGATCAGGAACGAGACAAGGATGTCCACTCTCACCACTATTATTCAACATAGTTATGGAAGTCCTAGCCACGGCAATCAGAGAAGAAAAAGAAATAAAAGGAATACAAATTGGAAAAGAAGAAGTAAAACTGTCACTGTTTGCGGATGACATGATACTATACATAGAGAATCCTAAAACTGCCACCAGAAAACTGCTAGAGCTGATTATTGAATACGGTAAAGTTGCAGGATACAAAATTAATGCACAGAAATCTCTTGCATTCCTATACACTAATGATGAAAAATCTGAAACAGAAATTATGGAAACACTCCCATTTACCATTGCAACAAAAAGAATAAAATACCTAGGAATAAACCTACCTAGGGAGACAAAAGACCTGTATGCAGAAAACTATAAGACACTGATGAAAGAAATTAAAGATGATACCAACAGATGGAGAGATATACCATGTTCTTGGATTGGAAGAATCAACATTGTGAAAATGACTCTACTACCCAAAGCAATCTACAGATTCAATGCAATCCCTATCAAATTACCAATGGCATTTTTTACGGAGCTAGAACAAATCATCTTAAAATTTGTATGGAGACACAAAAGACCCCGAATAGCCAAAGCAGTCTTGAGGGAAAAAAACGGAGCTGGAGGAATCAGACTTCCTGACTTCAGACTATACTACAAAGCTACAGTAATCAAGACAATATGGTACTGGCACAAAAACAGAAATATAGATCAATGGAACAGGATAGAAAGCCCAGAGATAAACCCACGCACCTATGGCCAACTAATCTATGACAAAGGAGGCAAGGATATACAATGGAGAAAAGACAGTCTCTTCAATAAGTGGTGCTGGGAAAACTGGACAGCTACATGTAAAAGAATGAAATTAGAATACTCCCTAACACCATACACAAAAATAAACTCAAAATGGATTCGAGACCTAAATGTAAGACTGGACACTATAAAACTCTTAGAGGAAAACATAGGAAGAACACTCTTTGACATAAATCACAGCAAGATCTTTTTTGATCCACCTCCTAGAGTAATGGAAATTAAAACAAAAATAAACAAATGGGACCTAATGAAACTTCAAAGCTTTTGCACAGCAAAGGAAACCATAAACAAGACAAAAAGACAACCCTCAGAATGGGAGAAAATATTTACAAACGAATCAACGGATAAAGGATTAATCTCCAAAATATATAAACAGCTCATTCAGCTCAATATCAAAGAAACAAACACCCCAATCCAAAAATGGGCAGAAGACCTAAATAGACATTTCTCCAAAGAAGACATACAGACGGCCACGAAGCACATGAAAATGTGCTCAACATCACTAATTATTAGAGAAATGCAAATCAAAACTACAATGAGGTATCACCTCACACCAGTTAGAATGGGCATCATCAGAAAATCTACAAACAACAAATGCTGGAGAGGGTGTGGAGAAAAGGGAACCCTCTTGCACTGTTGGTGGGAATGTAAATTGATACAGCCACTATGGAGAACAGTATGGAGGTTCCTTAAAAAACTAAAAATAGACTTACCATATGACCCAGCAATCCCACTACTGGGCATATACCCTGAGAAGACCGTAATTCAAAAAGACACATGCACCCGAATGTTCATTGCAGCACTATTTACAATAGCCAGGTCATGGAAGCAACCTAAATGCCCATCAACAGACGAATGGATAAAGAAGATGTGGTACATATATACAATGGAATATTACTCAGCCATAAAAAGGAACGAAATTGAGTCATTTGTTGAGATGTGGATGGATCTAGAGACTGTCATACAGAGTGAAGTAAGTCAGAAAGAGAAAAACAAATATCGTATATTAACGCATGTATGTGGAACCTAGAAAAGTGGTACAGATGAGCTGGTTTGCAGGGCAGAAGTTGAGACACAGATGTAGAGAACGGACATATGGACACCAAGGGGGGAAAACTGCGGTGGGGTGGGGATGGTGGTGTGCTGAATTGGGCGATTGGGATTGACATGTATACACTGATGTGTGTAAAATTGATGCCTAATAAGAAACTGCAGTATAAACAAACAAACAAACAAAACAACTAATACTAAACTTTCATTGGGTTATTTGTATGGAAATATGTCAATATAAATGTTTTAGACATTACATGAAATTTCTAAAAATCTTATATGTTCTGGTATAATGTTATAAGTCATAATCCTAGTTACTACTTTAAAATGTATATCTTAGAAATAACTAATTTTCTTGTCAACTGCATTATTATGAACTTTCATCAAATCTTTAACTGTGGTCATTGTTAAGTCTTTTGTCATTTACAGACAGTTCTGGGTGTACTCTGATGCTTTTGCAAATATGTTCCTATAAAAGGGTTTCATCTTCAAGAAATTCATGGAAAAGACTCTGACAAGTACAGGTTTCTGGTAACTGACTGTACTGCTGAACTGAATGAATAAGCATTTTCAGAACTGTAATGAAAAACTGATGAACTCATAAAAGTGCTAACAAAAGATCAAGATGAAAAAAAATTAATTACATGGGACTGAGTGAACTGATGAGGATGAGTATAATTTTTGTGACTTTCTGTCTGAATTAAAAAAAAAATCCCACAAGGACTCAGAGGCAAAGAATATACAAATCAATTTTCACTGCAAAGTAAAGGAGCTGTTACAGTGGAGGATTTCTGGACTGAATGTCAATATTATGACATAGTATGAGTGTGTTTCATGTTTGGTAATTGCAATCATTGTTGCTTTTGTTGTGGTCATCCATGTACAATGCTTGGTGTCAGTCTATTCATCTCTTGTAAAAATAAAATACAGTGTGTGTGTGTGTGAAAAAAAAAAAAGAAATAGAAATATTCTTCATATCCAGGTTTGAAATGTTCATAAAACAAAAGCTGACTTTCAACACAACAAAAGATAACATGAGAAGGTCTCTTTGTAGTGATGGGACAGTCTGTACCCTGATTATGGTGATAGTTACTTGGATCTGCACTTGGGATAAAATTTCATAGTACTATCCGCTCCCCCCAAATACATAATTTAAGGAGAGAGCATGTAAAAACTGATAAAATCCAAATGAGGTCTGTACCTAAGTTAATAATATTATATAGATGTCAGTGTCCTGGTTTTACATGTTCTATGTATTATGTAAGATATTATCATTGGGGGAAGCTGGGCAAAGGGTACCTGGGAATTCTTTATACTACTGTTGAAACTTCTTGTGAATCTTGAACTATTTCAAAATAAAAATCTTATAAAATAAAAAAATAAATAAATTAATTAATTAATTAAAAAAAATAAATAAAATAGATAACCAAGAAGTACCTACTGTATAGCACAGGGAACTCTGCTCAAAACACTGTAATAACCTAAATGGGAAAAGAGTTTGAAAAAGAATAGATACATGTATATGTATAACTCAATCACTTAGCTGTACACCTGAAACTAATACAAAATTGTTAATCAACTATGCTCCAATATAAAATAAATCTTAAAAACCAAAAAACAACAAAAAACTTTAAGTTAAGAAAAAAGAAATTATCCTTCCTCAACTTTCCCACCTCCCCAACTGAAAATACCCTACTAATAAAATATGGCTAACATTCTTTTCTCTCACCTCATTTTACCCCCACCCCAGGGCCTTTGGGTTAGCTATTCCCTTGATTTAGGACTTTCTTCTCTTAGATATCTGCTTAGCTAACTTCCTCATCTCTTTCAAGTCTACTCAAATCTAACCTTCCTAATGAGTCTTACAATGACCACCCTGTTGAAAATTGCATCACACACCCCTTCCACACACACATACTCTGATTCCCCTTACCTTTGCTCTATTTTTTTTCTTATTTTCATAGAACTTATAACCTTCTAATAAACTCCATAATTTACTTACTATGTTTATTGCATATTACCTGTCTTCCTGTGGTGGTTTTAAAATATGTTCACAAATTCTTTGCTACTCCTTCCTTCAAGAGGTGGAATTTAACTCCTTTTTCTTTGAGTGTGGCCTGGACTCAGTGACTTGCTTCCAAGTCAACAGTGGAAATGACAAAGTGTGACTTCCAAGATTGGCCATAAAAGGCACTGCAGGAGGGGAAAAAAGTCACTGTGGCTTCCTCCTTATCCTCTCTCTTGAATCACCCCATCTAGGGGAAGCTACCCGCCATGGCATGAGGATACTCAAGCAGCCTCTTGGAGAGGTTCACATGGTGAGAAATTGAGGCCTCCTGTCAATAACCAGCAAAGACATAAGGCCTCCTACCAATAACCAGGTGAGTTAACTGCCTTGAAAGCTGATCCTTCAGACTCAGTTGTCTTTAGATGCCTGCAGCCTCAGCTGACATATAGACTTACAACCTCACGACAGACCTTGAGCCAGAACCACCCAGCTAAACCACTCCCAAATTCATGACCCACAGAAACTGTGAGATAATAACTGTCGGTTGTTTTTTTTTTTTTTTTAATTATTTATTTATTTATTTATTTTTGGCTGCATTGGGTCTTCGTTGCTGCGCGCGGGCTTTCTCTAGTTGTGGAGATGGGGCTTCTCATTGCAGTGGCTCCTCTTGTTGCGGAGCTCGGGCTCCAGGTGCATGGGCTTCAGTAGTTGTGGCATGCAGGCTCAGTAGTTGTGGCACACGGGCCCAGTTGCTCCGCGGCATGTGGGATCCTCCCAGACCAGGGCTCGAACCCGTGTCCCCTGCATTGGCAGGCAGATTCTCAACCACTGCGCCACCAGGGAAGCCCTGTCGGTTGTTTTAAGCCACTAAATTTTGGAATAATTTGTTACACTGCAATACACTTCCCACTAAAATGAAAATTCCATGAAGGCAGGAATCTTTGTTTTTTTCATTGATAATTAGTTTGAATCACATGAAACTGCCATTTTATTGAGATATAATTGACATATAATATTGTATTAGTTTTAGGTGTACAATATAATGATTTGATATATGTATATATTGCAAAATTACCACCATAAGTTTAGTTAACATCCATCACTATACATAGTTACATTTTTTTTTCCTGTGATGAGAACTTTTAAGATCTACTCTCTTAGCAGCCTTCAAATATACAATATTGTTAATTATAGTCACCATGCTGTACATTATATCCTCAGGAATTATTTACCTTATAGCTGGAAGTTTATAGTTTTTAACGACCTTCATCCATTTTGCCCACTCCCTACCCCCCACCTCTGGTAACCAACCCATCAATCTGTTCTCTGTGTCTATGAGTTCAGGTTTTTTCAGATTCCACGTATAAGTGAGCTCATACAGTATTTGTCTGTCTCTGTCTGACTTATTTCACTTAGCATAATGCCCTCAAGATCCATCCATGTTGTCATAAGTGGCAGGATTTCCTTCATTTTTATGGCTGAAGAATGTGTATATGTATATCACACTTTCTTTATCTATTCATTCATCGATGGACATTGGTTATTTCCATGTCTTGGCTATTATAAATAATGCTGCAATGAATACAGGGGTGCAAATATCTTTGAGATAGTGATTTCATTTCCCTTGGACAAATACCCAGAAGTGGAATTGCTGGATCACATGATAGTTCTGTTTTTTAATTTCTTTCAAGAACCTCCATACTGTTTTCCATATCCATTTTTAAAATGTAAAAATCTTAGAAAAGTTGAAAGAAAAATTCATCCCTAGGTGCATCAGTCTCAGTCTTAACTTCAACTGGCATTAATTATGGAACAACTGTAACTTATAGTGTGATTTGATCTGAAATAGACTCATAATTATTAGTTTATTTTTGTTATTTACTTTTAAAGTTAGAGATAAAGTTATTCCAAATGCAACACTTAACAATTCAGTTATGTCCACTGATTATTCTTATGAAATCAGTATTAAATTACTGTCTATTTTTACATAGAGAGACTTACAATATATATTCAATATAAAAGAATACATTTTGTCTAACTTTTGTTTTTAATGACTTGAAACAGCCTTTATTCAAAGTCAAAAAAAATAATGATCTCTAATGAACCACACTGCCAAAGATTTTCACATTCTGGTAATCTATGACTTACAATCTATATGTAAAAATAAGCTGTCGTTGCCCTGAGAAACTCTTCCTTCCTCTAGCCAGAGCAGCTGCTGTCAATAGGACAATATCTGAATCTTTGAATGAATGATAAGTGGAATAGGGAAGAAGTAGTAAAAATGAAGTTCTCCCTATTGCCTGAATTCTCCATTGCATGAAATTTTACAATCTAAAGAATATTATACTAATGAACAGCTTCCCTGTTTTCCAAATTTTTACTATGAAAATTTTCAACCACACATAAAAGGTTAAATAATACAATGAACATCTATCTGTATATCCTCTGCATGAATTCAACAATTGTTAACATTTTGCTATATTTGCTCTATTTTTCCTAAACTACTTTTAAGTTTTAGAGATCATAATACTTCAGCATGCATATCCAAACAATAAGTACTCCTGTAAAACCACAATACTATGATCACAGCTAAGAAAATTAATCATTGTACATCCTTTAATACAAATTCTCTATTTAAATTGTCCTAAATGTCCCAAGAATATCCCTTACAGCTTTTATTTTTTTCCAAATCAGGATCCAGACAAGGTTCACACTCTGCATTTGGCTGTGTCTCTTTTGTCTCATTTAATCTAGAACAGCCTCTCTCCTTTATCTCTTTTCCCCCAAGTAACTTTTTGAAGAATCTAGGTCAGTTGTCTTAATAGACATTGTATCCTCTTTTTAAAATACAAACTCCTCTTTGATAGGTTAAGGGGCTGATAGCTGGCATTACACCTCCTAATATCTAGGTATGATCAGTTACTACAATAGAACAGAGCCCAAATGGGACAGAAAAGGCAGGTAATTGTGAGCAAAGGATCCTTGGGATGTAAAGAACTCAGGGGCCCAGGTGAAAAGTCCAAGGCAGGGTACTTAAGGCAAGCATGAAGGCATTAGGGGCTCCAACTAGGGAGAGGGTCACTGGGAAGCAGTAATGAGTATGAAAAGGGAAGTCGATAATGTCTAAAACAAACAGATCCTATCAATATTTTGTCTACTGTTAGCCCTGTGCCTAAAAAAGGAGTTGCTTCCTCTTTCCTCTTGTAGCACATGGCTGCCTGCCTCAAGGTCAGAACATTCAGACTTAGTACCTATATGGCTCAAATATGTTATGGGTCAAAATGGGACTTTTGAGGGTTGACTCAGGTACATTACCAAAACTGACTAAATTGTTTTATAAGAAACTGTCAAGTTCAAAAAACAGAATTGGTAACAAACTTTTGGAATACAATACACTCAACAGATGAAGGCTAGTTTACCTGGTTAGTTAGGAATGTAAAATTGAAATACAATTTTATTATGGGGTATGCTCCAGACCAAAGTATTGGAGCATCTCTCAGGCTTACTGAGGAACTGAAAGAGACTAGTTAAGCAGAAAGGCACTTTTAAAGTGAGTGGATAATTCACCCTGGAAATATGTATTAGGGAGGAAAGAAATTCTGAGCATGAATGAAAATTACATTGATACAGCCACTTTTCCCACTACATCCTAATTTAAGCATGTCAAATCAACTATGAATAATATGTATTTCTTCTGCCCTCATAATTCGCCTGCATTTTTTCTTCAAAACTATACTTAAATTGGACCTCACACTCAAAACCTCAGAGAAATTCCATTCCCCTCATACTACTCTATTATATATATTATATATATATATTTTATAGATAAAATATAACACACACAACTCTAATTGATTTTATAATATATGTATAACCATCTTTTGAATTTTAAATGTCTCAAAGATAGGTACAAAGTCAAGAACAGTTTTTGTAACCTCCCACTGCATTTAGCAAAATGACTCAGAAAACAGACTAAGAGTGTAAATAATTTCATACGGTGTGGAAAAAAATGTATCTTTATGGGAGATGACAATATCAAAGAAACAAATCTGGCATGCAGCTATTAGCAATGAGGTGACTCTGAGAAAAAGAGCATCCAACAACACTGAGGGAAATAACTTCCAGTTATTAAAGTATTTTGAGCCACTCCCTAAACACAGATGGTAATCACCATCAGTAATAACATTTTCTAAGAGGAAGAACAGTATTATGACTAGATCATCATCTCTGATTTGGAAACAGAAACTGCAGAAGTTGAGTACAAACAAACATGACACATATGAAGTCTGACTGCACAAAACCACTTCTTAAAGCTGATCAAAGAAGCTCAAACATTATTTTATTTTTTATTTTTTATTAGTATTTTAAATTTATTTATTTTATTTATTGATTTTTGGCTGTGTTGGGTCTTTGTTGCTGCATGCAGGCTCTCTCTAGTGGTGGCGAGTGGAGGCTACTCTTCGTTGCGGTGCGCAGGCTTCTCATTGCGGTGACTTCTGTTGTAGCAGAGCACAGGCTCTAGGCGCTCAGGCTTCAGTAGTTGTGGCAGGCAGGCTCAGTAGTTGTGGCTCACAGGCTCTAGAGCGCAGGCTCAGTAGTTGTGGCGCACGGGCTTAGTTGCTCCATGGCACGTGGGATCTTCCCGGAGCAGGGATCGAACCCACGTTCTCTGCATTGGCAGGCAGATTCTCAATCAGTGCCACAGGGAAGCCCTCAAACATTATTTTTAAATCACCCTAAAATAATGAGGCCTCATAATTTGAGAAAGGTTTCTGGATTCTTAATAAATTATATGGTAAAATTTAATTCTTTTTTTAGATACAGTTCTACATGGATAATTTTTGATCACTACAGTAATCAAGAAAATGCAAATTAAAACCACAATGAATATCACTTACTCCCATCAGGTAAACAAAAATTTCAAAATCTGACAATACCAAGTGTTAATGAGAATGTGGAGCAACAGGATCTCCCGTATTCAGCTGGTGAGAACATAAATTAGTACAACCATTATGGAACCCGTTCGGTAATATCTGGCAGAGTTGAAGATATGCATATATTAGAACTCAACATTTTCACTCCTAGGCATATTACCCTAGAGAAAATCTCACATGTGTACAAGGGCACATGAACAAAAATGCCCATTGCAAAAAAAACCAAAACAACAACAACAAGAAAAACCCAACACTTTGGAAATAATCTAAATGTCTATCAACTGGAAAATAAAAAATAAGTGGTGATATATACATCATGGAGCATGATGCAGTAGTTAAAATGAATGAACTAAAATAGTGGTTCTCGGAGGACTGGTTCAAGATGGTGGAGTAGAAGGACATGCACTCACTCTCTCTTGCGAGAGCACCAGAATCACAACTAACTGAACAATCATCGAAAGGAAGACATTGGAACTCACCAAAAAGGATACCCCACATCCAAAGACAAAGGAGAAGCCACAATGAGATGGTAGGAGGGGCACAATCACAATAAAATCAAATCCCATAACTGCTGGGTGGGTGACTCACAAACTGGAGAACACATACCACAGAAGTCTGCCCACTGGAGTAAAGGTTCTGAGCCCCACATCAGGCTTCCTAACCTGGGGGTCGGGCTACAGGAGGAGGAATTCCTAGAGAATCAGACTTTGAACGCTAGCAGGATTTGATTGCAGGACTTTGACAGGACTGGGGGAAACAGAGACTCCACTCTCGGAGGGCACACACAAAGTAGTGTGCACATTGGGACCCAGGGGAAGGAGCAGTGACCCTATAGGAGACTGAACCAGACCTACATGCTAGTGTTGGAGGGTCTCCTGCAGAGGCAGGGGGTGGCTGTGGCTCACCGTGGGGACAAGGACACTGGCAGCAGAAGTTCTGGGAAGTACTTCTTGGCGTGAGCCCTCCCAGAGTCTATCATTAGTCCCACCAAAGAGCTGGGTAGGCTCCAGGGTTGGGTCGCCTCAGGCCAAACAACCAACAGGGAGGGAACCTAGCTAGCCCCACTCATCAGCAGACAAGCAGATTAAAGTTTTACCGAGCTCTGCCCACCAGAGCAACATCCAGCTCTACCTATCACCAGTCTCTCCCATCAGGAAGCTTGCACAAGCCTCTCAGATAGACTCATCCACCAGAGGGCAGACAGCAGAAGCAAGAAGAACTACAATCCTGCAGCCTGTGGAACAAGAACCACATTCACAGAAAGATAGACAAAACGAAAAGGCAGAGGGCTATGTACCAGATGAAGGAACAAGATAAAACCCCAGAAAAACAACTAAATGAAGTGGAGATAGGCAACCTTCCAGAAAAAGAATTCAGGATAATGATAGTGAAGATGATCCAGGACCTCGTAAAAAGAATGGAGGCAAAGATCAAGAAGATGCAAGACATGTTTAACAAAGACCTAGAAGAATTAAAGAACAAACATAGATGACCAATACAATAACTGAAATGAAAACTACACTAGAAGGAATCAATAGCAGAATAACTGAGGCAGAAGAACAGATAAGTGACCTGGAAGACAGAATGGTGGAATTCATTGCCACAGAAGAGAATAAAGACAAAAGAATGAAAAGAAATGAAGACAGCCTAAGAGACCTCTGGGACAACATTAAACGCAACAACATTCGCATTATAGGGGTCCCAGAAAAGAAGAGAGAGAGAAAGGACCCAAGAAAATATTTGAAGAGATTATAGTCAAAAACTTTCCTAACACGGGAAAGGAAATAGCCACCCAAGTCCAGGAAGCACAGAGAGTACCAGGCAGGATAAACCCAAGGAGAAACACGCTGAGACACACAGTAATCAAACTGACAAAAATTAAAGACAAAGAAAAATTATTGAAAGCAACAAGAAAAAAACGGCAAATAACATACAAGGGAATCCCATAAGGTTAACAGCTGATTTCTCAGCAGAAACTCTACAAGCCAGAAGGGAGTGCCATGATATATTTAAAGTGATGAAAGGGGAGAATCTACAACCAAGATTACTCTACCCAGCAAGGATCTCATTCAGATTCGATGGAGAAATCAAAAGCTTTACAGACAAGCAAAAGCTAAGAGAATTCAGCACCACAAAACCAGCTCTACAACCAATGCTAAGGGAACTTCTCTAAGTGGGAAACACAAGAGAAGAAAAGGACCTACAAAACAAAACCCATAACAATTAAGAAAATGGTAATAGGAACATACATATCGATAATTCCCATAAATGTGAATGGAATAAATGCTCCAGCCAAAAGACACAGGCTCGCTGAATGGATACAAAAACAAGACCCATATATATGCTGTCCACAAGAGACCCACTTCAAACCTAGGGACACATACAGACTGAAAGTGAGGGGATGGAAAAAGATATTCCATGCAAATGGAAATCAAAAGAAGGCTGGAGTAGCAATACTCATATCAGATAAAATAGACTTTAAAATAGAGAATGTTACAAGAGACAACTAAGGACACTACATAATGATCAAGGGATCAATTCAAGAAGATATGAGAATTATAAATATATATGCATCCAACATAGGAGCACCTCAATACATAAGGCAACTGCTAACAGCCAAAAAAGAGGAAATTGACAGTAACACACTAATAGTGGGGAACTTTAACACCTCACTTACACCAATGGACAGATCATCCAGACAGAAAATTAATAAGGAAACACAAGATTTAAATGACACAATAGACCAGATAGATTTAATTGATATTTATAGGGCATTCCATCCAAAAACAACAGATTACAGTTTCTTCTCACGTGCACACGGAACATTCTCCAGGATTGATCACATCTTGGGTCACAGATCAGGCCTCAGTAAATTTAAGAAAACTGAAATCATATCAAGCATCTTTTCCAAACACAATGCCATAAGATTAGAAATCCATTACAGGGAAAAAATGTAAAAAACACAAACACATGGAGGCTAAACAATATGTTACTAAATAACCAAGAGATCACTGAAGAAATCAAAGAGGAAATCAAAAAATACCCAGAGACAAATGACAATGAACACACGACAATCCAAAACCTATGGGATGCAGCAAAAGCAGTTCTAAGAGGGGAGTTTATAGCAATACAAGCCTACCTCAAGAAACAAGAAAAATCTCAAATAAACAATCTAACCTTACACCTAAAGGAACTAGAGAAAGAAGAACAAGCAAAACCCAAAGTTAGTAGAAGGAAAGAAATCATAAAGATCAGAGCAGAAATAAATGAAATAGAAACAAAACAATAGCAAAGATCAATAAAACTAAAAGATGGCTCTTTGAGAAGATAAACAAAACTGATAAACCTTTAGCCAGACTCTTCAAGAAATAGAGGGAGAGGACTCAAATCAATAAAATTATAAATGAAACAGGAGAAGTTACAACAAACACCGCAGAAATACAAAGCATCCTAAGAGACTACTACAAGCAACTCTATGCCAAAAAAATGGACAACCTGGGCTTCCCTGGTGGCGCAGTGGTTAAGAATCTGCCTGCCAATGCAGGGGACACGGGTTCGAGCCCTGGTCTGGGAAGATCCCACATGCCACAGAGCAACTAAGCCCGTGAGCCACAACTACTGAGCCTGCGCGTCTGGAGCCTGTGCTCCACAACGGGAGAAGCCGCGACGGTGAGAGGCCCATGCACCGCGATGAAGAGTGGCCCCCGCTCGCCGCAAGTGGAGAAAGCCCTCGCACAGAAACGAAGACCCAACACAGCCAAAAATAAATTAATTAATTAATTAAAAAAAAAATGGACAACCTGGAAGAAACGGACAAATTCTTAGAAAGGTATAACCTTCCAAGACTGAACCAGGAAGAAACAGAAAATATGAACAGACCAATCACAAGTAATGAAATTGAAACTGTGATTAAAAATCTTCCAACAAACAGAAGTCCAGGACCAGATAGCTACACAGGTGAATTCTATCAAACATTTAGAGAAGAGCTAACACCCATCCTTCTCAAACTCTTCCAAAAAATTGCAGAGGAAGGAACACTCCCAAACTCATTCTATGAGGCCACCATCACCCTGATACCAAACCCACACAAAGATACTACAAAAGAAGAAAATTATAGACCAATATCACTGATGAATATAGATGCAAAAATCCTCAACAAAATACTAGCAAACAGAATCCAACAACACATTAAAAGGATCATACACCATGACCAAGTGGGATCTATCCCAAGGATGCTAGGATTCTTCAATATATGCAAATCGACCAATGTGATACACCATATTAACAAATTGAAGAATAAAAACCATATGATCATCTCAATAGATGCAGAAAAAGCTTTTGACAAAATTCAACACCCATTTAGGATAAAAACTCTCCAGAAAGTGGGCATAGAGGGAACCTACCTCAACATAATAAAGGCCATATATGACAAACCCACAGCAAACATCATTCTCAATGGTGAAAAACCGAAACCATTTCCTCTAAGATCAGGAACAAGACAAGGGTGCCCACTCTTGCCACTATTATTCAACATAGTTTCGGAAGTCCTAGCCACGGCAATCAGAGAAGAAAAAGAAATAAAAGGAATACAAATTGGAAAAGAAGAAGTAAAACTGTCACTGTTTGCAGATGACATGATACTATACATAGAGAATCCTAAAGATGCTACCAGAAAATTATTAGAGCTAATCAATGAATTTGGTAAAGTTGCAGGATACAAAATTAATGCACAGAAATCTCTTGCATTCCTATACACTAACAACTAAAGATTAGAAAGAGAAATTAAGGAAGCAATCCCATCCACCACTGCAACAAAAAGAATAAAATACCTAGGAATAAACCTATCTAAGGAGGTAAAACACCTGTACTCAGAAAACTATAAGAAACTGATGAAAGAAATCAAAGATGACACAAACAGATGGAGAGATATACCATGTTCTTGGATTGGAAGAATCAATATTGTGAAAATGACTACACTACCCAAAGCAATCTACAGATTCAATGCAATCCCTATCAAATTACCAATGGCATTTTTTACAGAACTAGAACAAAAAATCTTAAAATTTGTATCGAGACACAAAAGACCCCGAATAGCCAAAGCAGTCTTGAGAGGAAAAAAACGGAGCTGGAGGAATCAGACTCCCTGACTTCAGACGATACTACAAAAGCTACAGTAACCAAGACAATATGGTATTAGCACAAAAACAGAAATATGGATCAATGGAACAGGATAGAAAGCCCAGAGATAAACCTACGCACCTATGCTCAACTAATCTATGACAAAGGAGGCAAGGATATACAATGGAGAAAAGACAGTCTTTTCAATAAGTGGTGCTGGGAAAACTGGACAGCTACATGTAAAAGAATGAAATTAGAACACTCCCTGACACCATACACAAAAATAAACTCAAAATGGATTCGAGACCTAAATGTAAGACCGGACACTATAAAACTCTTAGAGGAAAACATAGGAAGAACACTCTTTGACATAAATCACAGCAAGATCTTTTGTGATCCACCTCCTAGAGTAATGGAAATAAAAACAAAAATAAACATGGGACCTAATTAAAATTAAAAGCTTTTGCACAGCAAAGGAAACCATAAACAAGACGAAAAGACAACCCTCAGTATGGGAGAAAATATTTGCAAATGAATCAACGGACAAAGGATCAGTCTCCAAAATATATAAACAGCTCATGCAGTTCAATATTAAAAAAACAAACAACCCAATCAAAACATGGGCAGAAGACCTAAATAGACATTTCTCCAAAGAAGACATACAGATGGCCAAGAAGCACATGAAAAGCTGCTCAACATCACTAATTATTAGAGAAATGCAAATCAAAACTACAATGAGGTATCACCTCACACCAGTTAGAATGGGCATCATCAGAAAATCTACAAACAACAAATGCTGGAGAGGGTGTGGAGAAAAGGGAACCCTCTTGCACTGTTGGTGGGAATGTAAATTGATACATCCACTATGGAGAACAGTATGGAGGTTCCTTAAAAAACTAAAAATAGAATTACCATATGACCCAGCAATCCCACTACTGGGCATATACCCAGAGAAACCATAATTCAAAAAGACACATGCACCCCAGTGTTCATTGCAGCACTATTTACAATAGCCAGGTCATGGAAGCAACCTAAATGCCCATCGACAGATGAATGGATAAAGAAGATGTGGTACATATATACAATGGAATATTACTCAACCATATAAAGGAACAAAATTGGGTCATTTGTAGAGACGTGGATGGATCTAGAGACGGTCATACAGAGTGAAGTAAGTCAGAAAGAGAAAAGCAAATATCATATATTAACTCATATATGTGGAATCTAGAAAAATGGTACAGATGAACCAGTTTGCAGGGCAGAAATAGAGACAGAGATGTAGAGAACAAACATATGGACACCATGGGGGGAACGTGGCGGGGGGGGTGATAGCGGTGGGATGAATTGGGGTTGACATATATACACTAATATGTATAAAATAGACAACTAATAAGAACCTGCTGTATAAGAAAATAAAATAAAATTTTAAAAAATTTTAAAAAATAAATAAAATTGTGGTTCTTACTGGGAGGAGGGGAGATTTCACCATGAAAGGGACATCGGGCAATGTCTGGAGACATTTTTGGTTATCACAACTGGGGTGGGGGGTGGAGCGGAAAGTGCTACTGGGATATCACTAAACATCCTATAATGGACAAGAAAGTTCCTCGCAACAAAGAATATACAGCCCAAAATGTCAACAAAACAGAGGTTGAGAAACTCCAAACTAGGGCTACAGGTAGCAACATGGATAAATCTCACAAACATAGTTGAGGACATAAAAAGTTTCAGAAGGATACAAAAGTCTAAAAATGTAAAACAATACCATATGTTTTTTTGTATGCACACATATGTAGTAGTGTTAATTAAAATATAAAAATATGCATGGGAATAATAAACTCCAAATTCAGGAGTTTGAGGAGGAAGGAAGGGATGCAACTGGAACACAAAGGGAAACTTCAACTATATATGTAATGTTTAATTTCTTAGGCTGAGTAGTGGATGTACACATATGTTATAGGGTTCCCTATACTCTTTGTAGACCTTAGTTATTTCACTGTAAGAATTTTTAAAAGGAAAATAAACGAATGAACCTGGAGGACATTATGCTAAGTGAAATAAACCAGACATGGAAAGACAAAAACTGCATGATCTCACTTATATGTGGAATCTAAAGTTGAACTCTTAGAGACTAGAAGGGTGGTTATCAGGGCCTGGGGAGTGGGGGAAATGGGGAAATGTTGGTTAAAGGGTACAGAGTTTCAATTATGCAGGATGAATAAACTCTGGAAATCTAATGTACGCATGATGACTACAGTTAATAATTGTTTACTTAAAACTTGCTAAAAGAGATGTTAATTGTCCTCAACAGCAACAAAACATGGTAACTATGTAAGGTGATGGATATGTTCATGAGTTTGATTGCAGTAATCATATCACAATGTATATGTATATCAAAATATCACGTTTTACAACTTAAATATATACAATTTCTATTTGTCAATTATACCTCGATAAAGATGGAGGAAAAAAGATTTTTAAGAAACACAGTCCACTTTAGGGGGAAATAAAGAAGAAAAATATATAGAGAGTGTGCAGAAATTAAGAGACAAGTTACCAAAATTGAAATAATTCAATAAGTGAGACCAATGATAAACTCTAACATATAAACAGACAAAAATCACCCAGTCTATTACACCAGGGCTATAAAAACACCCCTGTTTTGTTAAGCAAATTAATAATTTCTAGCTATGCAAACACTGAACTAGTTGCCTTCAGAGTATATATATTTCCAAATCAATTTAATTTTTAAAAAGTTTTAAATTTTTTAGTTTTTTTCCTACCCATTTGCTTTTATTTAAAATCTACCACCTCTGAATTGAAAACAAAAGGGGAAAGCATTAGCTTCTTTATTATTTTATATAAAACATCTCGTTTAAATTGTGTGAACCTTTAAAATGAACACTGATCTTATTCCTTAACTTGTTTTCAAAATACTGAGTGTCTAACCTCTTTCATCACACAACTGTCACTATACAAACAGAAGACTAAGATTCCAGATGAAACAGCTGGAGTAGACTAGTGTATGTTTCAAAACATAATTGTTCTTTTCATTTGACCATTCCCAAAAGATTAGGAGTCAGTACTTCAGACATATTAGTAAGGTCAAAAAAGACCAGAACACTCAAATTAGGAAAAGGCAATGTGCTTTGCTGGCCATTTTTGTGACTCCTTGACTAATCACCGCCTCTTACAAAAGAGCTGTCCTTGCGATAACTACAGATATTTCAGATTCCTATAGCATTTCGTATACATAATTTCACAACAATCCTGCAATATAAATACGGTAGTTGCCTCCTTTTAAAATTAAGGAAGCTAACACTCAGATTTACCTCTGCTCATACAGCCAATTCAAGCTGAAGTCTAGAGCTAACAATAGCCTCAAAGGGATTGACTTAATAGGGCAATGTTTGCAAAACGTATAAAAGAAAACCAGCCAGAGGTGGGGGTAGGGTGAGGAAAATGCTTGAAAACTATCATTACCCTGCAATGAACACAGGCGAGGGGACAAGTTACTCAGAAACTGAGAAATAAACCTCAAGTTACTAGCTGCTTTTCCACCAGGGACTGAACATTTGCTGCCTTGTCAATAATAGACTAGAGAAAAAAACCTATTTTTAGTATGGGTGAAACTTTTCTTGCCTCAGACAAGGCCATTTTTATCCCTGGAAAGTAGAGGGAAGTAGGATTCAACTATTTGACATTAAAACGTGTGAGCTACTTTTCAACCATATTATGGGTTAAATATGGTCTTGGTGCAGTAGTCTATCTTAGATTCTGATTGTTTGGTAGTTGGAAAGCTATTTTTCTCCCCATTGAAACAATCATCTGTTTCAAGCTTGTCGGACAAAATCTGTAGGTAAATCATGGACCACATGTAATGCTATAGCTCTCTTCATAAGGAAAAATCCACCTTACAATTTTAGTTCTAAGACAAAATAGAGCCCCAAACCACTGATGAAAAAACATTAAATCCTATGAAAACTAAAAACAACTGACAGTGCTTAACCACTACATAGATTAAGTTGAAAAAGCACTTATTTTATATTCGCTATAACTGATTAAGAACAAATAAACTATAAAATAAATGATAAAGGTTTGATGAGGCTGAAAATGACGATTCAGTTTGACTAAACTTTTCAAGTATGTCACTAATTTTATAAAAACCATCACTAAAAAGGATAATGATGCTAATTACCTTACCAGACATTAAAATGTCTTTAAAAGTTTTATTTTATTTTTTTAAATTGGTTTATAACATTATGTAAGTTTCATGTGTACAATATTACTAATGTCAGAATAGACAGATCCTTTGTAATGGAACAGAAAGTCCCAGAAACAGACATATATGTATATATAAGAATTTAGTTGCATAGCACAGGGAGATCAGCTCGGTGCTTTGTGACCACCTAGAGGGGTGGGATAGGGAGGGTGGGAGGGAGACGCAAGAGGGAGGAGATATGGGGATATATGTGTACATATAGCTGATTCACTTTGTTATAAAGCAGAAACTAACACACCATTGTAAAGCAATTATACTCCAATAAAGATGTTTAAAAAAAAAGAATTTAGTATATAATAAGGGAAGTATTTCAAATCAGTGGGGAAATAAATAAGTGGTGTTGCCATAACGTGCTAACCATGTGAGGTAAAGACGTTTAAATCCCATCTTACTCCAAAATTAATTCTAAATGAGTTAAAGACTGAAATGTAAAAAAAAACGTTTAATGCTATAAAAGTGGATAATTAACAACAACAGCAACAACAAAACTTGGGGTGGAGAAGGCCTTTCTAAGCCTAAGCCAAAAGCAGAAACGGTAAAGGAAAAGATCTTGAAATTTAATTTTTATGCATTTTTAAAATGTCATGTGCCATAAAAAACCCATGTAAGCAAATTACAAAAATATATATGCATATGGAGTTTCCTTCTGGGGTGATGAGACGCTCTGGAATTAGATAGTAGTAATGGTTGCACAAGTCTGCGAATACACTAAAAACCCTGAATGACGTAAAATTATACTGAATTTTATGACATGTAAATTATATCTCAAAAAAGTCCATATATGTAATATATATGTCAGACAATTGACAAAATAAGAAATCCAAAATTCCAATAAACATATAAAAATTTACATTTAAAGTTATAAATTAAAACGACTAAAATACGTTTTCCACCTACTAGATTAGTAAAATGTGTCTATTACCACATAGCTTAAAACAACAAAACAGGAAACAACCTACATTTTTTACAGTAGGGCACTGGTTAAATAAACTCCAGTAGATCCACACTTTTACAGATAGTTGTCATATTTTTTGGCTACCCAGCATCCAAACACACAGCTTAGGTTAAGGAAATCCCCTGCTGTGAGTAAGCGTCTTGGTAATAGGCAGTAGGACCCACCCCCACTACTGAAGCCAAAGTGGAAGGAGGAGGTATTCCCTTTCCCTTCATCCTTCAAGCTGAGATGCTGCTAAGTGATTCTAGATCTGGCTGGGCAGATACCTCTGCCCAGGGTTTTGAATTCTGAGAATGACACAAATACACAGTGAGAGTTCAAGAGAATTCGCAGCAGCTTCAGCAACAGAGTCAAGATGCCAGCAGTGGTGGTGGCAAAAGTCCTGAGAAAGCCGGTGCCACTGGAGAGGTCCTCACCAGACTATACGTGGGGGGTGTGACCTTGGCTGTTTTAGCCTCCCTGGGTTCCTGCCTATTTTACCAAGCCTGGCTGACCATCTTTCCTGTTGACTCTATAAACAATCTTCATAGCCTACCAATAAATTCCTTGTCTGGTTAAGTGAGTTGAACTGCTTTATGTTGTTTGCAAGCAAAAACTCAGCATAATACATGTATAATAAATACCATGTGGCCATTAAAAACAATGATGTAGATCTCCATTTACTCATGGGGAAAATGTTCAGGATACATTAAGTAAGAAAAAGCAAATTTTCACTCTGCAAAAAGTTCTCTAAACCCACCACCAATGGGTTAACTAATGGTCTCCATTCTATCACCCAAATATTCAGATGCCCACAGCATGCTTAAGTGCACTCTTTGTCCCACCAGTAGTGTGTTGACATACTTAGTTTCATCTGTGTTTGCTCCCAAGCCTGTTTATGCCCACTGAACTTCTTTTAATCGTGTGATTTAATTAAATATTATGTAAACTTATGAAACATGAGTATAAAAGAGAGTTACTATTTCTGTGAAAACAAAGGTGAATGCTTTAGAAAGATTCAATAAAGGTGAGCAGTAAACTGCTGAAATAGTTGCACATAAGCAACTTTAACAGAATGGGGGGAGAGAAATCATAAAGATCAAAAAATTCTATTCTCTACTTTCATGAAAGCAAACTAGAAATTGGAAATCTGGAAACCTGGAATGAAACAATATGGATGTGGTTTATACAAGAAAGAAAAGGAAGAATTTCAAAGGACCCATATACAAGGAAAAGGCCTTGGCCCTACATATAAATATTGGAGAATGAATGAATATATGTTCTAGGTTTTTACAAAATGAATAGGCTACATATAGTTATTATGGTTCCTTTCTTCAACTGACCAACCACTGGATGGTTCAGGAGAGTTTCTACCATGTTTCCATCTTCTACAAAGGAAGACTCTAGAACATACCACAGAACAAAGAGGAAAAAATACCTGATTTCATTTTGTTTTAAAGGGCCCTGATAATTTACATTTTCAGCCTTGACTAAAACCTGTCATAAGCCAACTTTTTTTTTTTTTAAAGCTGTGAGGGTATTTTTTTAAAATTTTTTTATTATTTATTTATTTGTGGCTGTGTTGGGTCTTCGTTTCTGTGCGAGGGCTTTCTCTAGTTGTGGCAAGAGGGGGCCACTCTTCATCGCGGTGCGCGGGCCTCTCACTGTCGCGGCCTCTCTTGTTGCAGAGCACAGGCTCCAGACGCGCAGGCTCAGTAGCTGTGGCTCACGGGCCTAGTTGCTCCACGGCATGTGGGATCTTCCCAGACCAGGGTTCGAACCCGTGTCCCCTGCATTGGCAGGCAGATTCTCAACCACTGAGCCACCAGGGAAGCCCAAGTCAACTTTTACAAATAGTTGGATTGAGACTGTGTATCCCTAACAAGGACATCACTGAAATTTACACTTTAAAGAATTTTCTTCCCTTCATTGAATTTCCTGTTTGTCCTATAAAGCCATGAAATGTTGCAATGGCCTATTACAATGGCTATGTCCAATAGTTATGCTATTTTTTTAAGTTGTTTCCATTCAGAATCCTCAGTGGAAGTCAGAGATGATTTTCCTCACATAGTTTTATATGACATTTCTTCTTCCTCTAAAAGTATTCATGGGCTTAGGAAAATTATTATTTCCTGAGAAAGGCAGATACTTTGTAAAAGTTTGTGTGTGTGTGGGTGTGTGTGTGTGTAAAATACACATAACATAAAATTGATCATTTTAACTATTTTTTTAATTAAAGTATAGTTGACTTACAGTATTACATTAGCTTCAGGTATACAACATAGTAATTCAGTATTTTCATAGAATATATTCCATAAAAAATTGTCATAAAATATTGACTATGTTCCCTGTGCTGTGCATTACATCTTTGTAACCTATTTATTTTATAGCTAGTAGTTTGTACCTCTTAATCCCCTTCAGCTATTTTGCCCCTCCTCCCACCCTTTTCCCCTCTGGTAAACACTAGTTTGTTCTCTATATCTGTGCATCTGTTTCTGTTCTATTTGTTCATGTGCTTTATTTTTTGGATTCCACATATAAGTAAAAATATACAATATTTGTCTTTCTCTCTGAGTTATTTCACTAAGCATAATACCCAGGTCCATATATATATATATATATATCTTTTAATATTGGTGTTTTCATTTTCTTTGGATAAACACCTAGAAGTGGCACTGCTGAATCACATGGTAGTCCTGTTTTTAATGTTCTGAGGAACTTTTATATTGTTTTCCATAGTGGCTGTACCAATTTACATTTCCACCAGCAGTGCATGAGGGTTCCCTTTTCTCCACATCTTAGCCAATACTTGTTATTTCTTGTCTTTTTGATGATAGCCATTATGACAGGTGTGAGGTGATATCTCACTGTGGTTTTGATATGCATTTCCCTGATGGTTAGTGATGCTGAGCATCTTTTCATATGTCTGTTGGCCATCTGTATGTCTTCTTTGGGAAAAATGACTATTCAAGTCCTCTGCCCATTTTTTAATTGAATTGATTTTTTAAAATATTGATTTGTATGAGTTATTTATATATTTTGGATTTGACCCCTTATCAGACATATTGTTTGCAAATGTCTTCTCCCATTCAAGGTTGTCTCTTCATTTTGTTGATGGTTTCCTTCTCTGTGCAAAAGCTTTTAAGTTTGATTAGCTCCCATTTTAAAATTTTTGCTTCTGTTTCCCTTGCCTGAGAAGATAGATACAAAAACTATTGATAAGACCAATGTCAAAGAGAATACTGCCTATACTTTCTTTTAGGAGTTTTATGGTTTTAGATCTTACATTTAGGTCTTTAATCCATTTTGAGTTTATTTTTGTATATGGTGTGACGAAATGTTCGAGTTTCATTCTCCTGTATGTAGCTGTCCAGTTTTCCCAACACCATTTACTGAAGAAACTATCTTTTCCCCATTGTATATTCTTGCCTCCTTTGCCATAGACTAACTGACCATATAATTGGATTTATTTCTGGGCTCTCTATTCTGTTCCATTGATCTGCTTGTCTGTTTTGTGCCAGTACCATACTGTTTGGATTACTGTAGCTTTGTAGTATTGTCTGAAGTCAGGGAGTATGGTACCTCCAGCTTTGTTCTTGGTTTCACTGATCTTTTGTTGTTTCTTTGGTCTTTATTTTATTTATTTCCACTCTCATCTTTATTATTTGCTTCCTTCTGCTGACTTTGGGCTTTGTTTGTTCTCCTTTTTCTAATTCCTTTAGAATTAGAGGGCTGGAGCCAGATATGAGCCAGGGCCGTTTTAACCATTTTTAAAGTGTACAGTTTAGTAACATTAAGTACATTCACACTGTTGTGCAACCATCACCACCATCCATCTCCAGAACTTGCTCATCTTCCTAAACTGAAACTATACTCATTAAACACCAATTACCCATTTCACCTCTACCCACCCCCTAGTAACCACCATTCTACTTTCTGACTCTACGAATTTGACTACTCTAGGTTCCTCATATAAGTAGGATCATTTGTCCTTTTTTGTCTGGTGTATTTCACTTAGCATAATATCTTAAAGGTTTACCCATGTTGTATCACATGTCAGAATGTTATTCCTTCTTTTTTTAAAAAAAAAAAAAAGAAGTGTGTGTCCCCGTGTGTGTGTATGCACACATGTGTATATGGCCTTTTATTTCTGTTTTTTCTTTTTATAATTTATTTATTTATTGGCTGAGTTGGGTCTTTGTTGCTGCATGCGGGTTTTCTCTAGTTGTGGCGAGTCGGGGCTACTCTTTGCTGTGGTGCGCAGGCTTCTCTTGTTGTGGAGCATGGGCTCTAGGCACGCAGGCTTCAGGAGTTGTGGCACGTGGGCTCAGTAGTTGTGGCTCGAGGGATCTAGAGCACAGACTCAGTAGTTGTGGTGCACGGGTTTAGTTGCTCCACAGCATGTGGGATCTTCCCAGACCAGGGCTCAAACCCGTGTCTCCTGCCTTGGCAGGTGGATTCTTAACCACTGCACCATCAGGGAAGCCCGGAATGTTATTCCTTCTTAAGGCTGAATAATACTGCATTGTATGTATATACCATATTTTGTTTATCTACTCATCTTCTAATACACCTTTGGGTCGCTTGTATCTTTGTGCTACTGTGAATAATGCTGTTATAACCACTGTTATACAAATATCTGTTTAAGTCCCTGCTTTTAATTCTTTTGGGTATATACTTAGACTTGGAATTGCTGGATCATTTGGTAATTCCATATTTAATTTTTTTAGGAATCACCATACTGTTTTCCATAGCAACTGTACCATTTTTCATTCCTACCAACAATGCACAGGGGTTTCAATTTCTCTACATCCTCACCAACACTTGTTATTATTTTGTTTTTTAAAAAATAATAGCTATCCTAACGGGTGTGAAGTGGTAACACACTTTTTTACATCTCAGAAATTTCAATAAAGAATTAGTGAATTAAAGCTAAAATATGAGAGATGGAAAGCCATAACCTTCCGTTATTAGCCATTTCACTGTTACTTTATTTCATTTACAATGTATTCTTACAATTTTTCTCGACAATTTCTTCTATATTCGGATTTCATGGCAAGAACTTGTTACAATATATACTTTAAACGTGAAACAGTGTATGTTTTCAGCTCTATTTTAGGTATGATTAGTTTAATAGGTTAGCACAAGAACTTGGAATGAGTTCAAAGAGATCAGGATAAGAAGATGTAGGAATTCCCTGGCGGTCCAGTGGTTAGGACATAGTGCTTTTTCACTGGCGTGGGCTGGGTTCAATCCCTGGTCGGGGAACTGAGATCCAGAAAGCTGCGCGGCACCGCCAAAAAAAAAAAAAAAAAAAGATGTAACAAATGGTCACTAGTAAGTGTTCTTGGCTCAACATGTGCTTATTTTTAGAGTGGATACAAAAGAGGAAATGTTGTGAATTTCATTTACATCAGTTCTTTGGAAACTTAGCTTTCAGATTTAAGCACATTTCTCTAAATTTTTTCCTACAGCTAGCAAGAGTATACTAAAGGGGTAGAGTATACTAAAGGGTACAATATTGTGCTTTCAGCACTATAAATGAATAGCCAAATAATAATGAAGCAATACTAGCCACAATTACTATAACAAAGTAGACTGACCAGTAAAGATGATGTGGGCAATATCTAAACTCTAGGAACATATTACTCTATCGCCCTGAACAACTTGTTTGTTCTATCTACTTTGGAAAGTAATAGCAGAGGAACTGAACTCTATCATTAAAAGTTATTTATTCAGGGACTTCCCTGGCAGTCTAGTGGTTAAGACTCCGAGCTTCCACTGCAGGGGGCACAGGTTCAAGATCCTGCATGCCGTGCAGTGAAGTTACTTATTCAAATACTTGTCCTCAACTCACCTAGGCATTTATATAAATGTCTCTCACACAAGAATAAAATAATTTGTAATACATTTAGGACCAACGAAACTGCATGAAATCTCAGGAAAATTTAAATAGGAAATTATGCCTATTTTAAACTAGGCAAATGTACATAAACAGCAACCTAGTACTAGTTATTGCTATATAAGTGCTACTTATAGTTACATAGTAAGTATTATTACTATACAATAAAAACTCAGAGATTAACGGCATGAGCCAAAATCACATATACTTACCCAAACACTGATCCAAAGATAATCACTTTTTTGCTTCTCCATAAGGACTCCAACGAGTGGCAGATAAGGCTACAGCATAAACATGTGCCTCAACTTTTTTCCCTCTTACTTAGATGAAAATAATCTATTTCAAATATTCCAAATATGAACTGGGGAGAAAACCAGATTGGAAGGAGAGACACCCAAAGAGAGAGATACCCAAAGCAGTTGTTCAATAAACATTTTGTTGTTGTTGGGTGGATGGTCAGTTGACTGGATGGACAGACAAACCAACTCTGAATTCTCCTGTGAGATAAGAAAGCTGAAAGGGGGAAAGTGATTTCTTCTTGGTCAGAAGACCAAAAATGGTGGGAAACTACTAACATTCTAAGATATTTTCCAGATATTCTTTACTTTTCCCTTGACTGCTAAATGAAAACTCAAAGGAGCAAGTCCACCTTAGCTCAGTGATCAATATTAGTATCACTGTACTTCCCTGGTGGTGCAGTGGTTAAGAATCCACCTGCCAATGCAGGGGACACTGGTTCGAGCCCTGGTCCGGGAAGATCCCACATGCCACGGAGCAACTAAGCCCGTGTGCCACAACTACTGAGCCTGCGCTCTAGAGCCTGCGAGCCACAACTACTGAGCCCGCGTGCCACGACTACTGAAGCCCGTGTGCCTAGAGCCCGTGCTCTGCAGCAAAAGAAGCCACCGCAATGAGAAGCCCGTGCACCGCGACGAAGAGTAGCCCCCGCTCACCACAACTAGAAAGCCCACATGCAGCAACGAAGACCTAATGCAGCCAAAAATAAATAAATTTAAATAAATAAATTTTTTTTTTTTTAAATTTATTAATTTATTTATTTATATTTTTGGCTGTGTTGGGTCTTCGTTTCTGTGTGAGGGCTTCCTCTAGTTGCGGCAAGCGGGGGCCACTCTTCATCGCGGTGCGCGGGCCTCTCACTATCGCGGCCTTTCGTTGCGGAGCACAGGCTCCAGACGCGCAGGCTCAGCAATTGTGGCTCACGGGCCTAGTTGCTCCGCGGCATGTGGGATCTTCCCAGACCAGGGCTCGAACCCGTGTCCCCTGCATTGGCAGGCAGATTCTCAACCACTGTGCCACCAGGGAAGCCCCAATAAATAAATTTTAAAAAAGACAATAACTTGAATATATTAAGTTAAATAAAATATATAATTAAAATTAATTTCCCATTTCCTTTTTTTATTGTGGCTATTAGAAAAATTTAAATTACATGTGTAGCTCACATTTTATTTCTATTGGACAGTGCTGTTCTAGAGTCATTATTTTATCTTTTAAAGTTACGTCTATGATCCACCTGGAACTACATTTTGTATACAGTATGAGGTAGTAGTCAAGGCTCATTTTCCCCCATATGGATACTGAATTGATCTGCTACCATTTATTGAAAGAGATTTTCCTTACATGTAATGTTCTTGTCAGATTTTGTTATAAAGGTTACACTTATTCCATAAAAAGAGTTGGAAAGTATTATTTTTCAGTTCTCTAGAAAAGATTGGTGTTAGATTGGTGTTAGCTCTTTACTAACTGGAAAAATTCACCAGAGAAGCCACTTGGACCTCGAGTTTTCCTTGTGGAAAGGCTGTTATATCAGTTATTGAGAGAGGTGTATTAAAATCTCCAACTATAATTATGGACCTATTTCCCCTTTTAGTTCTGCCATTTTTTTTAAATGCTTTACATCACTCTTTATTTCAAAAGTGCTTTACTAACATAGACTAATCTTTACAACATTCAAGGGAGGTAGATAAGTATTACACCACTTTCACAGATGGAAAAACTGAGGCAGAGATTAGTAAGTTGTATTGAAGGGCATAATATATGGCACAATTAGAAAAGAGTTTGTTGCAGACATGAATCACTGGTGACCTTTTCCGTGACTTCTGAGTCCCACCAACACAAAAGTAGCGGATGCAGCAAGGAAGCAGATGGTCGATATTTTGTCTAGTCCAAGGCTACACTTCACCTTGTTGATACCACATGTTGAATATGCTGGTTTTGGGCAAGTATCTCCCTTACACACATTCTCACATGACTCCAACTGTAAAAGGGGGGACAGTGGGAACTGCTGTAGGTGCAGAAGGAGGGGTTGGAGAAACAGGGCTGGGAAGGCAGAAGATAGAAGAGAAAAGGGCAAGGAAGAACAAGAGGACCAGCTGGGAAGCAGCCCAACAGAAAGGAAAGCCACAGCAGAAAAGAAGTGTCATTCCATTTGAACAGCTCAGACATCCAGAGATACTATTAAAAGGGTAATTCTTAGCAATGACATTACAGAGCCACTCTTCTTGGCTTTGCCAAATATAATTATCAGGTCCTTCTGACATTCCCAGGAGGCAAAACCATTCCTTTCCCCTGGTCCAGACCAAGTGCTGATATAATTGACCTGACACTGCAGAAGCTGTTGACAACTCAAATGCACTGCCCCACCATACCTCTCTTCTTCTGTTCTCTTTCTTCTTAAAAAAAAAAAAGCCAATGCATTTTAAGATTCTCCCTGAAAAGTTCCTAAAATATTTGCTAATTTTTAATGCATAATAAGGTAGGATTCTATGTTTGATTTTTGGAAACAGGCTCTAATAGGGATACACGGGAATTAACATCCCCTCTCAGCCAGTGTACCTTTACACATGGGACACTTAAAAAATACCCTGAAATTTGTGGATGCCAGCTAGAAAAGAATTGAAGCTCAAGATAAAGAAATCCAGTTGAGGGACTTTCCTGGTGGTCCAGTGGGTAAGATTCCGCGCTCCTAATGCAGGGGGTCTGGGTTCGATCCCTTGTCGGGGAACTAGATCCCACATGCATGCTGCAACTAGGAAGCCCGTGTGCCACAAGTAAAAAAAATTAAAAAATAAAAAAATAAGATCCCGCATGTTGCAATTTGCAATTAAGACCTGGCACAGCGCAGCCAAAATAAATTAAATAAATAAATATTTAAAAAAATAAAAAGGGAAATCCAGGTGACCCTTGAACAACATAGGTTTCAACTGTGCTGGTCCACTTATACTCAGATTTTTTTTTCAATAAATGGGTACTACAGCACACCATCCGCAGTTGATTGAATCCCCAGATGCAGAACTGCAGATACAGAGGGCTGACTGTAAAGTTATAAGGGGATTTTCCACAGCTGGTGGTGGTGGGCACCCCTAGCCCCCAGGTTGTTAAGCGTCAACTATAATCTTTCTTGCTCTTTCAAGTGTGAAGCCATTATAAGAGATGGTGACTGATGCACCACCAGCTGCAATGGAGGTACTGATGGCAGAGGGAGCACCAAATTGAGTCGGAGGACAAGGACCCAGCAGGGAGGGGTTAAAACGTCAGATGAACAGGTGCAAGAGGCAGCACAGGAGGCTGAAGAGGCAGAAGTCAGAGCAAAGAGGTGACAGCCAAAGAGGAGATGGGAGGAGGTGCTGGTGTCTGAGGCTGAGTGGGTGGGAGCAACTGCACTAGTTCATGTCTAGGCCTCTCCTAGGATACGTCAGCCAGAAATGCATCCGTTCTTTATTTCAATCAGCATCATTCTTTCCGGCATCTAGCTTTAAAACTTTACCCAACCCCTCCAACAAAAGCAATGTGCTGCCAAGCCTGACTGATTCCACTTTGGCAACGCCCTTCACGTTGGTCTCCCTCGTTTCTTACTAGGTCCTCCTATCATCTCATCCTAACCAAACCCTCCTACCTCATCTCCTGGACTCCAGTCTTCTCTAAACTCAATTCCATCTTCTAATCTTCCTCCTGGAGCGCAGTTTTGATCATGTTACTGCCCAATTCGGAAATTCCCCCATGTCCTCCCAATTATGTGTCTCACCGTCTTGAATCTTCAACAGGACCTTGCATCTAGTGAAGTTCCTCTCCTTTCTGAATCTGCACCTACCAAAATACCAACTCTAAAGATTTAGCTCAAATGCCACCTCCTCCAGGCTTTCCTTCAAGTTTCTTCACTCTCTGCTGAGCTTCAAATGCTCTAGAAGACGTGCCTGATCAAGTACATGATAGCTGTGTACAAGCCTTACATCCCCTACTGGGCTGTGTCCATGATTTGGCAGGTCAGGGGATGGTGAACTGTGTCTTAGTATTTATCAGTCAATTCTCTACAGCACCTACCAAGAAATGATTATTGCATTTCCACCTCAGGTAAGGAACTACTCAAAAGTGGAATGAATTGGGATGTACCTGTTCATGAGTGGAAGCATTACAAGTATCCTGTAGATGTGATCTGGCTCTCAGGATAAAGCAAATCCACGATATAGCTTTGAGGGATGGGGTGGGGGGAGGCAGGTGGGGCTATTTGTTTTCGAGTCTAGAGACCTAGGACTGAGGTTCTGCTTTGCTGTTCACTAGCTTTCAGCCTGGTGCAGGTGGTTCTTCTCTGAGCATCATTTCCTCACTTCTGCAGGACTTCACAGGACTAAGGACCAAATGAGACACATTTGTGAACTCTACACCAGTGGTTCTCAACCCCAATTGGGTATCATCACCCCCTGTAAAGCTTCCAAAAAATATAGAGGACCAGGCCTCAACCCAGGTAAACTGAATGAGAATCTCCTGGGAGCGGGACCCAGCGGGACTAATTTTTTATAAAATACTGTTTCTAATGCATACTCAAGGTTGAAAACTGTTATAAACTCATAAATACCATTAACAGTAGAACAAAGTGCTTTAGCCTGCTGGTTTAATTATCCTTTATTTGTTCAGTTAGGAATTAGTTCGATGCTTTTTTTTTCTATTTTTATTTATTTATTTATTTTTGGCTGTGTTGGGTCTTCGTTTCTGTGCGTGGGCTTTCTCTAGTTGCAGCAAGCGGGGGCCACTCTTCATCGCGGTGCGCGGGCCTCTCACTATCGCAGCCTCTCCCGTTGCGGAGCACAGGCTCCAGACGCGCAGGCTCAGCAATTGTGGCTCACGGGCCTAGTCGCTCCGCGGCATGTGGGATCTTCCCAGACCAGGGCTCGAACCCGTGTCCCCTGCATTGGCAGGCAGATTCTCAACCACTGCGCCACCAGGGAAGCCCCTAGTTCGATGCTTTTATAGTTCCATTATGTGTGTGAGCATTTTTTGTGTTGTTCTACATTGTTATTTGTGTGATTAGGTGGTAATTCTGGGAGAGGAATAATATCCGGCACAAAGCTGTACACAAAAATGTACCTAACCCAATGGGTTGTTTTTTGTTTTTTTTTTGAGAATAGGTAAAAGCTTCACAGGGTCCTCTAAAACCTTGCTACACAGAACTGTGGTGGCCAGACAGGCAGACCTGGCATAACCTGGGAGCTTGTGAGAAATGCACAGTCTCAGGCCCCCCCACCAGAATCTGCATATTAAGATTTCCAGATGGCTCAATAGGTGAAGCAAAGGCAAACTTTTCTCAGTTCACATCATCTGTGTTGAGGACCTGCCACTCCCTGCCCTAATCTGTCTCCCATAAATCGGTTAAGCTTGGGACTTTTTCCAGATGCTGCTTCTCTAAAGGGTCCATTTGGTAAAAACTAAATTAAGAACACAAATCCTTACAAAAGCATCCTTCCTTTGAAAGAAGACTAGTCTTCACAGGGTTCCTTCAAATAACCAGTTCCTCTAAGATATTTAAAATATGATCAGTGTATAAAATAAATTGATATCCACTTAAGTTTTATGCAGTGCATGTATTAGTATACATGTACTTTACTGAACTTACAGACCCCGGGACCCAAATTCCAAAATTATGAAAGGAAGGAAGCTTAGCCACTGCAGTAAACTCTCCCTGTTGACCCACGCCCTCCGGACAACTATGATGTTAGCAGTGCTCATCCAAGACTGTGCAGATCACATCACAGTCAAGGAGTTGTAGCAGATTCTAACCATCATCTATACCAACTCTCCTGTTTTATAGACAGGAAACACCAGGGCCAAAGACTAAATGGAGTAACTTAAGGTCACATAGCACTTGAGACAGAGCCGAGCTCAGAATTCAAGCCCTGACTCCTCGTCCTGCACTCCCTATATAGCCTCTGTCACACATACTGCTCCTTCCCCACCACATGGCCTTGAACTTTCCTTCTCAGAAATTGCTGACCTGCCTTGGCACTTAACTGTCACTTTGCTTCTTCCAGCTACTGTTATGCCCAACTCACAAGACTGTTTTTCTCACTAGGCTACAGGAGAAGTTATATCACAGCTCAGTCAAAATATCCATTTATCAATCCACGTTTCCAAATATATTGGTAATGGATTCTGAAAAAGCTCAATACTAACTGCATACTATGCAGACTATGTAGCATCACTATTAGCTAGCACCAGGAGCATGGCGAGGGCAGGGCCTTTCCTTAGGCGGCTAAGATTAAAAACAAGGGCAACCATTTACTCAGTAGTACAAAGTCGGTAGGATACTACAGCAGGAAGCCAAAAACTGTAGCACAGTGGAGGCGGGCAGCACCTTTACACACTGTGTAAAACATACACAGTGTGACTATAAAATCACAAGTCTTGTCTTTTAATAAAACAAGCATGACAGAATGTAGAGCTCTAAACGAACGTTTCTCCCTCAAAGTAGTCACATCCTTAGTTCCAACAAAGCTACACCTGCTGGAGACATTATTTGGAACTCCTCTTTGGGGAAAGGAAGGCTTTAAAAGGCAGCCTATGAGCCACATTAAAAAACAGCCTTCCATTATGTTCGGCCGTTTAAAAACAGAATATCCACGCTCCAAAGATGACATTGAAAAAATGAAAAATGTGCTATAGCTCTTGTGGAGGCTCCGAAAGACCTCTAGCAAATTCTGAGTAACAGCATCACCACTGGAGAAACGTGTGTCCTCCCAGGACAGCCACTTTCAATGGGAGGGCATTCATTTGGATAGACAAGGTCTGACGTCTATTTAAAAAAAAAAAAACCCACAAAACCCAGCCACACTCCTTTATAGTCACACTTGCATTTGATTAAAAAAATACAATACTCACACATGGTTCTTGTATGAATTCTAATTAAGAGACATTACATTCAGAATGATAGCACTCATAGTGATAATTTTCAGAAGACTCTAACAGCTTCTTTGCCACTTCAGGGGTACATAGGGTGCAGCTGTTTACCTGAATGTATTCTTAAATAAGTGACTACTACCACTCTCATCTTCCTAGTTGTAGCTCTGTGACAGGCTACCGACCGCAAGTTCGTGTTCCAGACCTTCTTTGCCAACACAGATTAATTACAAGGGAGCCACACCCCAACGTCTTAGGGTGAATTGGGAAAGGGCCGGTTAAATGAGGAAACAGGCCATTCCTTAGTAAAAGTTTGCAGTTTTCTTTCCCAATACATCTTCTTTTTATTGAGAACTTCCATTTTTATCCTGTGTTCCTCCTCTGCCATCTCACACTCTCGCTCTAGCTGCTGGATTTTGGCCACATGCACCTCATTCATCTGTATCAGCTGCAGTTGTAAGATGGACATTTGTTGATGGTGTTCTTCCTCATGCAACATTTTTAAAGCACCTTCCTGAGAGGTTTTGCTCCTGTAGTTTTTATTGGCTGTTATTCTGACAGCTGAACACGAGGGTTCAGGTTGAGAGGTCCCCTCACATACTGGGAAATGTATGAACTCTTTCTCATCATCGCAAAGTTCTATATTTGAAACAGCAAATGATCCTTGGGTGGCGGCATCAGCATGGTACTCGGGCTCCTCCTCGGGAGGGCTTTGCAGGAAGTACAGCTGCTCGGGCAGCATGTTGACGATCTTCTCCTTCCCCAGGACGTGGGTGCTCAGAAGGGGGCTAACACTCCGTTTCACTTTCTCTCTCCTTTCATGAGCCATAATCTTTTCGGTCCGAGCCTTGATGTTCTCCCAGCACTTCTTCAGCTGTTTGAAATCCCGCAGCGACACGCTGGGCTGCGAGTTGTATTCATGGGCGAGCGCCTGCTTGAGGGCAATAGTTCACGCGTCGCTTTTCTTACACTCCAGCACATACTTGTACTTTTCTACTAAAGCTAGCAGGATGCTCTTTTCCAGTTCTGAGAAGTATTTGGCAGGCTTTATGATTTCGTTGTTTTGCATTTTCCACTACGTTTCTCCTGGCTGTTAGCTATCCTGCAGCGGCAGCGCAGCGGCCACGGCGATCGGGGGAGGGGCCGGCAAGATGCGAGTGCGGGCGGCCTCGGCTCCTCTCGCAGGCTGGGCGGCCGGGAGGGCCGCGGGCTCCGGAGCACCGGGCGGCGGCAGCGCACCCCCGGCTGGTCAGTTCTGCCATTTTTTGTCTCATACATTTTTAGGCTATACAATTACCTACATAAAAAGTTAGGAATATTATGTCTATCTGTTGAATTAATCGTTTCATTATTATAAAGTATTCTCCTCTCCAGTAGTATGGCCACACCAGTTATCTTTTGGAAGTATTTGCATAAAATATTTTTCATACATTTATTTTCAACTTTTCTATGAATGACATATAGTTGTATGTTATATCTGGGAATAGCATTTAGTTGTTTTTTAATTAATTTATTTTATTTATTATTATTTTTTATTTTTGGCTTCATTGGGTCTTAACTGCTGAGCACGGGCTTTCTCTAGTTGCGGCGAGCGGGGGCTACTCTTCATTGCAGTGTGCGGGCTTCTCATTGAGGTGGCTTCTCTTGTTGTGGAGCATGGACTCTAGGTGCATGGGCTTCGGTAGTTGTGGCCACAGGCTCAGTAGTTGTGGCTCGTGGGCTCTAGAGCACAAGCTCAGTAGTTGTGGTGCACGGGCTTACTTGCTCCATGGCATGTGGGATCTTCCCCGACCAGGGCTCAAACCCATGTCCCCTGCATTGGCAGGTAGATTCTTAACCACTGTGTCACCAGGGAAGCCCTAGCTGATTTTTTTAATCCTTCTTACAAGCTCTGCTCTGAACTGTAATATTGGGTGCATTTACATTTAATAAAATTACTAATATTTTGGGGTTTACGCCTATCTTCTCGATGTTTTCCTATTTGGCCCAAGTATTCTTTGAGGCTTTTTCTCCTTCCTTGCTTTATTTTGCATTTATCAAATACCTTTCATTATTCCCCTTCTCCCTTGTAACAGCTTGTTATAGTTTTTAAAACATCACTCTTTTAGTACCCTAGAGATTACAACATGTCTTCTTTATTTATTACAGTCTACCTTAAATTAGAACTTTTATCTCTGCCTGGATAGTGGAAAAACTTTTAAAACATATTAACTCCATTTAACATCTCCCTTTTATCAGCTTCCTATTGCTGCTATAACAAATTGCCACAAATGCAAGTGTATTATCTTACAATTCTGGAGGTCAGTAACCCAAAATAGGTCTCACTGGGTGAAGTGGGGTGAAGGGAGCAAAGTCCACCTTGACTCAGTGATCAGTATTAGTATTATGATAATGCCATCTGCAGCAACATGGATGGACCTAGAGATTGTCATACTGAGTGAAGTAAATCAGACAGAGAAAGACGATTATCATATAGATATTGCTTATATGTGGAATCTAAAAAAAAGGGTACAAATGAACTTATCTACAAAACAGAAACAGAGTTACAGATGTAGAAAACAAACTTATGATTACCAGGGGGTAAGTGGGGGAGGGATAAATTGGGAGATTGGGATTGACATATACACACTACTATATATAAAATAGCTAGCTAATAAGGACCTACTGGAGAGCACAAGGAACTCTACTCAATACTCTGTAATGGGTTATATGGGAAAAGAATCTTAAAAAGAGTGGATATATGTACATATATAACTGATTCACTCTGCTGTACGCCTGAAACTAACAGAACATTGTAAATCAATATACTCCAATAAATTTTTTTTAAAAAATTAGTATCATGAATATTATGCACCATCTATGAAACATTTTCAACAAAAATATTTAACATGTATCTAATCAAGCCTTTAGAGCTAACTTCCAACATACAGGAAATAATAGGAACTACAGGATATCACCTTGTAGCCAAGGGAAAACAAAGGATCAAGGTATTGGCAGGCTGTATCCTATCTGGAGGCTCTGGGGAGAATCCACCTCTCTGATTTTTCAGCTGCCTACATTCCTTGAATCCAGCCCCCAACTGCACAACTCTGACCTCTGCTTCTACCTGCACATTTCATTCTCTGACTCTCCTGACATGCTTTTACTTTACAAGGACTTTTGTGATAGTATTGGACCCAACCAGATAATCCTGGATGCTTCCACCTCAAGATCAACTCTATCGCATCTGCAAAGTCCTTTTTTCCTTGTAAGGAAGTCAGAGGTTTCAGGGATTCAGACATAGACATCTCTGTGGGGCTATCATTCTGTGTACCACACTTCTCCTACATTTTGTGTTAGTGGTGACACATATTTTAATTCAATATGTTTACAAACACTTCAGAAAGGAAAGCTCTACCTCTCAGAATGCCAAGAGACATAGACAAAATAATGAAGTTAGAAAATCACCATTTGGAACCATTATTACCTCAATCGCGGTAATAACTGATTGAGGAAGAAATCATTCATAAATGCTAATGCTAGTGAAAAAAAGCTTGATGAGAAAGAGGACACTTACATTATCGCAAAGTACCACCCTACAAAATACTTGCCAATTAGCAATAAGTAAGTATAAAAGACTCCTTAATTAACCTTATAGTAAATAAATCTTTTAAAGAAACAATACAAATTATCATCACAATTAATGAGACGAATTGACATACCATGCTAACTCTATTCAAAAGAAAGCTAAGAGACTATATTAATACATAAGTATATTTCAGAGCAAAGACTATAAAGCAGAGATAAAGAAAGGTATTTCATAACGATAAAGGGGCCAGTTAATGAAGAAGACATAATAATTCTAAATGTTTATGTAGTTAATGACAGAGCTTCAAAATTCATAAAGCAAAAAGTGAAAGCACTGCAAGGAGAAATAGAAAAACCTGCAAGTATAGTCAGACATCTCAATACCCCTCTCTAAATGATTGATAAAAAAAGTAGGCAGAAAACCAGCAAGGACAGAGTAGATTTGATCAACACTACCAACCAATTTCACTAGATTGACAAGCACAAAATAGTCCACCTAACATCAGCAGAATTACACTTTCTTCTCAAGTGCAGATACAACCTTAAGTAAGATAGACCAAATTCTGAGTTACAGAATAAGTTTCACTAAATTCAAAAGGATGCAAGTCAAATAAAGTATGTTCTCTGGCCACAATGGAATTATATTAGAAATAAAAAAACAGAAAGATCTCTGGAAAACCCACAATTATTTGGAAGCCAACTGCACACTTCTAAATAACCTATGGGTCAAAGACAAAATCAAAAAGGAAATTAAAAACTATTTTGAACAGAATTAAAATGTGACATAGCAGAATTTGTAGTATGACACTAAAGTAGTAGTTAGGGGAAATTTTATGGTACTAAATGTTTATATGAGAAAAGAAGAAATGTCTCAAATCAATGACCTCAGGTACCACCTCCAAAATCTAGAAAAAGAAGAGCAATTAAACACAAAGTAAGCAGAAGAAAAGAAATAATAAAGATGACTACAAAAATCAATAAAAGAAAAAGCAGGAAAACAACAGAGCAAACAAATAGAAGTAAATGCTGGCTTTGAGAATATCAGTAAAATTGATGATTCTCTTTCCAGACTTATAAGGAAAAATAAGAGAGACAACACAAATTACCGTTATCAGGAACAGGAGAGGTGACATCATTACAGATTCTACAGACATTAGAAGGACAATAAGGGAGTAGTGTAAACAACTTTACGTCAATGAACTCAACATTTAAATGAAATGGACCACTTCATTGAAAGACACAAGCTCATCCAAGAAGAAAAAAACAGCCTTAAATGTCCTAATCTATTAAAGGAATCAAAATTGCAGTAAAAACAAAACAAAACTTTCCACAAAAAAACTCCAGGCCCACCACAGCTTCACTAGTAAAGTCTACCAAACACTTAAGGAAGAAACAATACACATCTTTGAAAAACGCTTTCAGAAAATAGGAGAAGAGGGAAATTCCTAACTCAGTCTATGAGCTAATGTTAGCGTGACACAAAAATAAGATAAAGGTACCACAAGTAATGAAAACTACAGACCAATATCTGCAAGAATGCAGACAGAAAAATCCTCAGAAAAATGCTCGTAATCCAAATCCAGCAACATGTGAAAAGGATTATACACCATAACCAAGTAGAATTTATCATGCGAATGCAAGGTTGGTTCAACATACAAAAATCAATCAATGATATATACCATGGTATTAGAATAAAGGACAACAAACACAAGTATCTCAATGGATGCAGAAGAAGCATTTGATATGTTCAACACACTTTCATGATAAAAAAAAAAAATCACAGAAAATGGAAAACTGAAGGAAACTACTTCAATCTGATAAAGGGTATTTGTGAAAACTCCACAACTAACATCATACTTAAATGGTAAAACACTGGAAAGCTTTTTCTCTAAGGACAGGAATAAGACAAGGATGCTGACCCTTGCCACTTCTGTTTCACATAGCACTAGAAATCCTAGCCAGAGTAATTAGGCAGGAAAAAGAAAAAAAGGCATCCAAATTGGAAAAGGAAAAGCAAAATGATCTCTGTTCACAGATGACATGATCTTATATCCCTAAAGACCCCACACCAAAAAAAAAAGTTAGAGTTAATAAAGAATTCAGCAGCGACTTCCCTGGTGGTGCACTGGTTGGAACTCCACACTCCCAATGCAGGGGGCCCATGTTCGATCCCTGGTCAGGGAACCGGATCTCGCATGCCATGACTAGGAGCCCACATGCTGCAACTAGGAGCCTGCATGCCACAATTGAAGATCGCTCATGCCACAGCTGGGGATCCTGCATGCCGCAACTAGAGATCCCGCATGCCACAACTAAAAGATCCTGCATGCCGCAGCAAAGATCTCGCATGTGGCGGCAAGGATCCTGCGTGCCGCAGCTAAGACGCGGTACACCCAAATAAATAAATAACAAATATTAAAAAAAATTAAAGAATTCAGCAATGTTCCAGGGTACAAAATCAACACGCAAAAATCAGTGTGCTTCTCTACACTGACAACAAACAATATGAAAAGAAAATTAACAATTCCATTTATAATGGCATTAAAAAGAACAAAATACTTATGAATAAACTTAACCAACAAGATGAAAGACTGGTATACCAAAAACTACAAAACATTGTTAAAAGAAATTAAAGAAGATACCAAAAAATAGAAAGACATCCTGTGTTCACAGACTGGAAGACATAATATTGTTAAGATGCCAATACTATCCAAGACAATCTACAGATTCAATGCAATCCCTATAAAAACCCAAAGGTATTTTTACAGAAATAGAAAAACTCATCCTAAAATTTATATGGAATCTCAAAGGAACCTAAGTAGCCAAAACAATCTGGAAAAAGAAAAAAATTAGAAATCTCATACTTCCCGGTTTCAAAAAATATTACAGTGCTACAGTAATCAAAACAATGCAGTGAGCAGAAGCAAAAAGAACTACAATCCTGCAGCCTGTGGAACAAGAACCACATTCACAGAAAGATATACAAGATGAAAACGCAGAGGGCTATGTACCAGATGAAGGAACAAGATAAAAGCCCAGAAAAACAACTAAATGAAGTGGAGATAGGCAACCTTCCAGAAAAAGAATTCAGAATAATGATAGTGAAGATGATCCAGGACCTCGGAAAAAGAATGGAGGCAAAGATCGAGAAGATGCAAGAAATGTTTAACAAAGACCTAGAAGAATTAAGGAACAAACAAACAAAGATGAACAATACAATAATGGAAGTGAAAAATACACTAGAAGGAATCAAGAGCAGAATAACTGAGGAAGAAGAACAGTAAGTGACCTGGAAGACAGAATGGTGGAATTCACTGCCACAGAACAGAATAAAGAAAAAAGAATGAAAAGAAATGAAGATAGCCTAAGAGACCTCTGGGACAACATTAAACGCAACAACATTTGCATTATAGGAGTCCCAGAAGGAGAAGAGAGAGAGAAAGGACGCAAGAAAATATTTGAAGAGATTATAGTCAAAAACTTTCCTAACATGGGAAAGGAAATAGCCACCCAAGTCCAGGAAGCGCAGAGAGTCCCATACAGGATAAACCCAAGGAGAAACACACCAAGACACATAGTTATCAGACTGGCAAAAATTAAAGACAAAGAAAAATTATTGAAAGCAGCAATGGAAAAACGACCAATAACATACAAGAGAACTCCCATAAGGTTAACAGCTGATTTCTCAGCAGAAACTCTACAAGCCAGAAGGGAGTGGCATGACATATTTAAAGTGATGAAAGGGAAGAACCTACAACCAAATTACTTAACCAGCAAGGATCTCATTCAGATTCGATGGAGAAATCAAAAGCTTTACAGACAAGCAAAAGCTAAGAGAATTCAGCACCACCAAACCAGCTCTACAACAAATGCTAAAGGAACTTCTCTAAGTGGGAAACACAAGAGGAGAAAAGGACCTACAAAAACAAACCCAAAACAATTAAGGAAATGGTAATGGGAACATACATATTGATAATTACCTTAAACGTGAATGGAATAAATGCTCCAATCAAAAGACACAGGCTCGCTGAAGGGATACAAAAACAAGACCCATATATATGCTGTCTACAAGAGACCTAGGGACACATAAACACTGAAAGTGAGGCGATGAAAAAGATATTCCATGCAAATGGAAATCAAAAGAAAGCTGGAGTAGCAATACTCATATCAGATAAAATAGACTTTAAAATAAAGAATGTTACAAGAGACAAGGAAGGACACTACATAATAGTCAAGGGATCAATCCAAGAAGAAGATATAACAGTTATAAACATATAGGCACCCAACATAGGAGCACCTCAATACATAAGACAACTGCTAACAGCTATAACACAGGAAATCAACATTACCACAGTAATAGTGGGGGACTTTAACACCTCACTTACACCAATGGACAGATCATCCAGAGAGAAAATTAATAAGGAAACACAAGATTTAAATGACACAATAGACCAGATAGATTTAATTGATATTTATAGGACATTCCATCCAAAAACAGCAGATTACCATTTCTTCTCAAGTGCGGACGGAACATTCTCCAGGATAGATCACATCTTGGGTCACAAATCAAGCTCAGGAAATTTAAGAAAACTGAAATCATATCAAGGAACATTTCCAACCACAATGCTATGAGATTAGAAATCAATTACACGGGAAAAAACGTAAAAAAACACAAACACATGGAGGCTAAACAATACGTTACTAAGCAACCAAGAGATCACTGAAGAAATCAAAGAGGAAATCAAAAAATACCTAGAGACAAATGACAATGAAAACACGACGACCCAAAACCTATGGGATGCAGCAAAAGCAGTTCTAAGAGGGAAGTTTATAGCTTTACAAGCCTACCTCAAGAAACAAGAAAAATCTCAAATAAACAATCTAACCTTACACCTAAAGGAACTAGAGAAAGAAGAACAAACAAAACCCAAAGTTACCAGAAGGAAAGGAATCATAAAGATCAGAGCAGAAATAAATGAAATAGAAACAAAGAAAACAATAGCAAAGATCAATAAAACTAAAAGCTCGTTCTTTGAGGAGATAAACAAAATTGATAGACCATTAGCCAGATTCATCAAGAAAAAGAGTGACAGGACCCATATCAATAAAATTAGAACTGAAAAAGGAGAAGTTACAACAGACAGCACAGAAATACAAAGCATCCTAAGAGACTACTACAAGCAACTCTATGCCAATATAATAGACAACCTGGAAGAAATGGAAAAATTCTTAGAAAGGTATAACCTTCCAAGACTGAACCAGGAAGAAATAGAAAATATGAACAGACCAATCACAAGTAATGAAATTGAAACTGTGATTAAACATCTTCCAACAAACAAAAGTCCAGGACCAGATGGCTTCACAGGTGAATTCTATCAAACATTTAGAGAATAGCTAACACCCATCCTTCTCAAATTCTTCCCAAAAATGTGCAGAGGAAGGAACACTCCCAAACTCATTCTATGAGGCCACCATCAGCCTGATACCAAAATCAGACAAAGGTACTACAAAAAAAGAAAACTACAGACCAGTATCACTGATGAATATAGATGCAAAAAATTCTCAACAAAATACTAGCAAACAGAATCCAACAACACATTAAAAGGATCATACACCATGATCAAGTGGGATTTATCCCAGGGATGCAAGGATTCTTCAATATATGCAAATCAGTCAATGTGATACACCATATTAACAAACTGAAGAAGAAAAACCATATGATCATCTCAACAGATGCAGAAAAAGCTTTTGACAAAATTCAACACCCATTTAGGATAAAACCTCTCCAGAAAGCGGGCATAGAGGGAACCTACCTCAACATAATAAAGGCCATATATGACAAACCCACAGCAAACATCATTCTCAATGGTGAAAAACTGAAAGCATTTCCTCTAAGATCAGGAACGAGACAAGGATGTCCACTCTCACCACTATTATTCAACATAGTTTTGGAAGTCCTAGCCACAGCAATCAAAGAAGAAAAAGAAATAAAAGGAACATAAATTGGAAAAGAAGAAGTAAAACTGTCACTGTTTGCAAATGACATGATACTATACACAGATAATCCTAAGGATGCCACCAGAAAACTACTAGAGCTAATCAATGAATTTGGTAAAGTTGCAGGATACAAAATTAATGCACAGAAATCTCTTGCATTCCTATACACTAATGATGAAAAATCTGAGAGAGAAATTAAGGAAACACTCCCATTTACCACTGCAACACAAAGAATAAAATACCTAGGAATAAACCTACCTAGGGAGACAAAAGACCTGTATGCAGAAAACTATAAGACACTGATGAAAGTAATTAAAGATGATACAAACCGATGGAGAGATATACCATGTTATTGGATTGGAAGAATCAATATTGTGAAAATGACTATACTACCCAAAGCAATCTACAGATTCAATGCAATCCCTATCAAATTATCAATGGCATTTTTTGCAGAACTAGAACAAAAAATCTTAAAATTTGTATGGAAACACAAAAGACCCTGAATAGCCAAAGCAGTCTTGCGGGAAAAAAACGGAGCTGGAGGAATCAGACTCCCTGACTTCAGATGATACGACAAAGCTACAGTAATCTAGACAATATGGTACTGGCACAAAACCAGAAATATAGATCAATGGAACAGGATAGAAAGCCCAGAGATAAACCCAACGTCAACTAATCTATGACAAAGGAGGCAAGCATATACAGTAGAGAAAAGACAGGCTCTTCAATAAGTGGTGCTGGGAAAACTGGACACCTACATGTAAAAGAATGAAATTAGAACACTCCCTAACAGCATACACAAAAATAAACTCAAAATGGATTAGAGACCTAAATGTAAGACCGGACACTATAAAACTCTTAGAGGAAAACATAGGAAGAACACTCTTTGACATAAATCACAGCAAGATCTTTTTTGATCCACCTCCTAGAGTAATGGAAATAAAAACAGAAAGAAACAAATGGGACCTAATGAAACTTCAAAGCTTTCACAAAGCAAAGGAAACTACAAACAGGATGAAAAGACAACCCTCAGCGTGGGAGAAAATATTTGCAAATGAATCAACCGACAAAGGATTACTCTCCAAAATATATAAACAGCTCGTGCAGCTCAATATTAAAAAAACAAACAACCCAATACAAAAATGGGCAGAAGACCTAAATAGACATTTCTCCAAAGAAGACATACAGATGGCCAAGAAGCACATGAAAAGCTGCTCAATATCACTAATTATTAGAGAAATGCAAATGAAAACTACAATGAGGTATCACCTCACACCAGTTAGAATGGGCATCATCAGAAAATCTACGAACAACAAACGCTGGAGAGGCTGTGGAGAAAAGGGAACCCCCTTGCACTGTTGGTGGGAATGTAAATTGATATAGCCACTATGGAGAACAGTATGGAGGTTCCTTAAAAAACTAAAAATAGACTTACCATATGACCCAGCAATCCCACTACTGGGCATATACCCATAGAAAACCATAATTCAAAAAGACACATGCACCCCAATGTTCATCGCAGCACTATTTACAATAGCCAGGTCATGGAAGCAACCTAAATGCCCATCGACAGACGAATGGATAAAGAAGATGTGGTACATATATACAAGGGAATATTACTCAGCCATAAAAAGGAACGAAATTGGATCATTTGTAGAGACGTGGATGAATCTAGAGACTGTCATACACACTGAAGTAAGTCAGAAAGAGAAAAACAAATATCATATACTAACGCATATACGTGGAACCTAGAAAGATGGTACAGATGAACCGGTTTGCAGGGCCGAAATTGTGACACAGATGTAGAGAACAAACGTACGGACACCAATGGGGGAAAGCAGCAAGTGGGGGGTGGTGGTGGTAGTGTGATGAATTGGGAGATTGGGATTGACATATATACACTAATATGTATAAAATGGATAATCAATAAGAACCTGCTGTATAAAAAAATAAATAAAATTAAATTAAAAAATTAAAAAACAAACAGTGTGGTACTGACATAAAGATGGACATATAGACCAATGGAATAGAATAGAAGCCCAGAAATAAACCCTCCCATATAAGGTCAAATGATCTCCAACAAGGGTGTCAAGACCACTCAATGGAGAAAGGACAGTCTCTTCAACAAATGTGCTGGGAAAACTGGATATCTACATGCATAAGAATAAAGTCACTTACATCATACACTAAAATTAACTAAAGATGGATTGAAAGACCTAAACTTAAGAGTGAAAACTATAAATCTCTTAAGAGAAAACACAGTAGAAAAGTTCCATGACATTGGATTTGGCAATGATTTCTTGGATATGACAGCAAGAGCACAAATAACAAAAGGAAAAATAGGTAAACTGTACTTCATCAAAATGAAAAACTTTTATACATCAAAGGACACTATCAAGAGAGTGAAAAGACAACCCACAGAATGAGAGAAATATTTACAAAATATTTACCTGATAAGAGACTGAATATCCAGAATATATAAACAAATGGTACAACTCAACAACAAAAAATCTAGTTGAAAAATGGGCAAAGGACTTGAACATTTTTCCAAAGAAGATAAAGGGCCACCAAATACATGAAAAGATTTCAACATCACTAGCCATTAGGGAAATGTAAATCAAAACCCCAAGGAGATACCACATCATATCTATTGAGGATGACTATAATATAAATAAATAAATAAATAAATAAAACACAAAAAATAACAAGCATTGGTGAAGATGTGGAGAAATTGGAACACTTGTTGGTAGGAATGTAAAATGGTGCACTCACTGTGGAAAAGTTTGGCAGTTCCCCAAAAAGTTAAACATAGAATTACCGTATGATCCAGCAATTCTACTTCTAGGTATATAACCAAAAGAATCGAAAGCAAGGACTCAAACAGATAATTGTATAACCAAGTATTCTTTTTAATGTTTAGCAATATGGCAGATAAAAATATTTTATGCGTTATGTGTTTCTTAGATTATTAAATGAGGTTGATGATATTTTCATACATTTCTTAACCACTCATTTTTCTTCTCTTGTGTAATGATTATTTGACCATTTTTCTGTGTTTGTGTGTGGGTGGGAGGATATTCTAAAGGAAAAAAACAGCACTTTGAAAGTTCTTGAAACATGCTGACAAATTTTAATAGCTAATATTTATGCTTTTATAATAAAGCTGATTCACTCAGCATTTACTTAATTTTTACTCTACACAGGCGTTAAACTAGAGGATGTGGGAAGAAAAAACCCATGTCTTCTGGGATTTATAAATCAAAACTATTTTCTTATCAGTACATGCAAGTATAAGTGATTACTTCATCTTTTTTGACAAATATGTCTATGATTGAAATGCAAAATCTACAGGATAAAAGCTTTAACATATATGAACATATGGGGGTTGGAACTACCCATCAACATATCTTGAGGTTACAAGAGTATAACTTGTCATCAAAAAGACAAGAGATAATAAATCTTGGCGAGGACGTAGAGAAAAGGGAACCCTTGTGCATTGCTGGTGAGAATGTAAACTGGTACAGCCACTATGGAAAACAGTATGGAAGTTCCTCAAAAAATTAAAAATAGAATTACCATATGATCTAGCAATTCCACTTCTGGGTATATACCCAGAGGAAATGAAATCACTATGTCAAAGAGCGATCTGCACTTCCATGTTCATTGCAGCATTATTTATAATAGCCAAGTCATGGAAACAACCTAAGTGTCTATCAACAGATAAATGGATAAAGAAAATGTGAGATGTGTATATACACACACACACACACACACACACACACACACACACAATGGAATACTATTCAGCCATAAAAAGGAAGGAAATCCTGTCATTTGTGACAACATGAATGGACCTTGGGGGCATTATGCTAAGTGAAATAAGTCAGACAGAGGAAGACAAATACCATACGTGGAATCTTAAAAAAAATAAATAAATAAACTCAGAAAAAGAGATAAGAGTTGTGGTTACCAGAGGCAGGGGGTAAGGGGTAGGGAAATTGAATGAAGGTGGTCAAAATGTACAACTTCCAGTTATAAGATAAATAAGTACTAGGGATGCAATGTACAATATGATGACTATAGTTAACACTGCTGTATGATATATTTGAAAGTTGCTAAGAGTAAATCCTAAAAGTTCTCATCACAAGGAAAAAAATTTTTTTTTCTTTTTTTCTGGTATCTATAAGAGGTGATGGATGTTAATTAAACTTATTGTAGTAATCATTTTGCAATATATGTAAGTCAGCTCATTATGCTGTCTACCTTAAACTTATACAATGTTGAATGTCAATGATATCTCAATAAACCTTTAAGAAAAAAAGACTCTTAACTGCAGTCCATCTTACTATACCTGTAAAGTTATTTTAAATCACACCTCTTGATGGACAGTAAACGTCAGAATTAAATCTATATCTGTTCTTTTGAAAAAATATAATTTGTAGCCTTAGAAATATAACAATATAGCATCTTAATAGAAGTCTTAATAAAGGTCAGCAAATAAAATCACTCATGTGAAGGCAGTGTTGTACTGTAATCACTGGAGAGAGAAGAATCTGCCCAGTTTTTGAAGTTTCATTGAAGATAACATATCCTAGTGACTCACAACTTATCATTTCATTGTTGACCTACTGAGATAATTTGGCAAATTACACTTCTGCTTCCATATGGCTCTGTGATTTATATAAATTACTTATAAAACCCTATGAATGAGCAGTTACAGAGGGTTGCATATTAAATGAAAATTTCGACATTAGGAGATAATATGGTAGTTTGATTTTGAGAGAATCTCTTTCTTTTTTTAGGCTCAACAACAACATATAACACCAATAAATCTGTCTTGGGCAAAATAACTTTAGAGGTTATACTGCCTTGATAATTAAAACATTACAGTCATTTCAACCTGCCTAAAAATGGTAAAACTGATAAATCACTTTTCTGACCATTCTTTCTACTCAAAAGGCTGAAAGACCTGGATCTCTACCCTGTCACATCATTTCCATCCTGAGACTTATAGGTTGACATTGTTCCCAGAGAAACAAATTCTCTTAGTGCAATATACTTAATTAATAAGCAAAGGAATATAGTAATTTATTCTAATAGTCTCATAACCTTTAAGGTATCTAATATAAAGATATTTTATATTTAGTTTAGAGAGCATGTGATGCTAGTTCTCATGTCCAGTCAACAGAACTTTTAACACAACTGGAAAGAAGTGAAAATAACTTATTCCTGAATTATATCATAAGGATACAAATGAAAACTTTATTATTATTTTAGGAATCACACAGACAGAACACACAGACATGTGGTGAACACTAGACCTGGAGTCAGGAAACCTGTGGCCAAGAAAAAATTACCTACATGAACTTGGGAAAGTCATTTAATTGCTCTCAGAGCCACAGTTTTTGCTCCAATGGTTCCCAAACTTCAATGTACTTAAGAATTATCTAGGGAAGAATTTTTAAATTCTGGATTTGCAAGCTCTACACCCAAAGATCTTATTCATTAGGAGAGAAATGATATCAAAGAATCTGCATTTTTAACAAATACCTCTGAAGATTCTAATGCAGTAAAGACAGAGACTATATACATTGATAAACACAGTCCTAAATAATATGGGAATGAATAGCTACTTAACCTATATCATAGAGTTGTTATTTGGATCTAATGAAAAAAGCAAGTAAAATAAGCAGAGATGTTTATATAAATTTATACGTTTTATAGAAAATTTATGTGTATTAGGTGATATGTTTGCTTTCCTGAAATTCCACTCTAACTACAGAGTTTATTAAGGTTGAGTTACTACAGACAGATATTAGTGAGTTTAATAAGACTGGCAGTTAAATATATCAAAATCAATTGCTTATACACTGACAATAATCAACTAGAAAATAGAATGGTAAAACATCCCATTCATATAGCACACTACACCTCCCTGAAAAAAAATATTTTAAATAGTCAGTAATAAACTTAATAAGAAATGTGTAGGAAGATATTGTTAAAAGAGGTTAATTCTACCCAAATTAGTCTATAAATTTAATAGAGTCAGTGGAATTTTGAGGTAGGGAGAACCTGACACAATGATCCTAAGGTTCACGTGAAAAAATAAATATTTGAGGACACACAAATTTTGAAAGAGTGATAAGGAGGGTGTCTATATATACACAACTCTCTATATCACTATACATAAAATAGTGACAGCATTTCAAGTAGGTGAGGAGACAGTGGTTCCCTTAACAAATGGCTTTGGGACAACCAGTTACTCATTTTGAAAAAAAAAAAAAAGTTAGTTCCCTGTATAATATACTTAAACTAAAACAAATTCTATATGAATTAAGGATTTAAATATAAAGTATGGGGACTTCCCTGGTGGCACAGTGGTTAAGAATCGCCTGCCAGTGCAGGGGACACGGGTTCAATCTCTGGTCCGGGAAGATCCCACATGCCGCGGAGCAGCTGAGCCCGTGCACTGTAACTACTGAGCCTGTGCCCTGGAGCCCACGAGCCACAACTACTGAGCCCGCGTGCCACAACTATTGAAGCCTGCACGCCTAGAGCCTGTGCTCCGCAATGATGAGTGGCGCCTGTTCGCCACAGCTAGAGAAGGCCCACGCACAGCAACGAAGACCCAATGCAGCCAAAAATGAAACTAATTAATTAATTTTAAAAAAATATATATATAAAGTACAAAAGGTACTGGAAGAAAGCATAAGCAATAGTGAGTATAATTTTGGGATAGAGAAGGCCTTTCTAAGCATGATACATAAAAAATCAAAAGCTTCTGTATAGGGAAAGAATACAAACTGATAAAAGATTTAAAAAACTGTAAAAGAGGACTAGCAATATATATGACAGGCAAAGGCCTCTTCCATATCTGTAATAAAAAGGTGAACACCCAAAAGAAAAATGCACAATGGAAATAAACAGGCAACTCCCAAACAAAGAAATAGAAATGGTCAAAAAAGTCTCACTAGTCATGGGACATAAACATAAAAGGGCAATCACATAACAGACTGACAAAGCTTAAAAAGAATCTTAACCGTATCTGTTGTAAGTGTGGTTAGACTGACACTCCTACACTGCTAGTGGAAGCATGAAATGATATTTTTCTGGAGGACAATTTGGTAGTATATATCAAAAGTCTCTAAAAGTACTAAACACTTTTATATGCTGTTAGTGAAAGTATAAATGTGTACAACTTTTCTGGAGGGCAGTTTGGCACTATTTACCAAAATTTAGAATGTACAGGCCCTTTGATCTAGCAATTCCACTTCTAGGAATTTTATCTAGAAGACAGGCTCATAAAGATACATATACAAGGATATTCATTGAAGCACTGTTTATTATAGCACAGAACTGAAAACAACCTAAATGCTAATCAAAAAGGAACTAATTAAATAAACCACAGCATATCCACACAATGAAACATCATACAACCATTTTATAAAATGAGGTATGTCTATATTTCTTCATACAAGATGTACAAGATATGTTCAATGAAAATTGCAAGGTGCAAAATAGTATATGTATAGTATAATCCCATGCGTGTAAAGAGAAAAAAAAAAGAGATAGGTATTACATAGGCTTGAAAATGCACTGAAAATTTCTAGAAGAATACACAAGAAAGTTCTAATACTTTCTCTGAGGAGGGGCTGGGATTCTGAGCATTGTAATTTTTGTACCTTGTGACTTTTTATTACTATGAACATATATATTACTTTTGCTATAAAAAAATAAGCTTAAAACAACTACCACTCCCTGACCTGGCAGTACTGCTTTCAGGAATATATTGTAAGGAAATAAATGGAGAGACAATCAAAGATATAAACACAAGAATATTCATCACAAAAAGAGTGGATACAAGTTAAATCACCAAAAAATGAGGATTGGTAAAATAAATGATGACCCATGTATTCAATGGAATACTATACAGCTATGAAATTTAAATTTTCTGACATACAAAGACAGTCAATAATATACTGAATAAGTCTTTTTTTTGTTTTCGAAGGAGACACAGACAGATGAAAGTGTGTATGTTTGCATAGGAAAAAGTTTGGAAGACTATATAAAGTTATCTTGGAGAGTAGTAATTCTGACAGTGTTATGATGTTTTGCTATACTTTATGAAGTTTTCTACAGTGAATATGTTGTTTACTGAAAGAGAGTGACTGGCAACCCATGTGGGATCAAACACATAAATCCTAGGAATTAGACAATTCAGCTTGCTGCCTATGTATATTCCTCAAAAAAGTTCAAATTCCACTTTGGTTAATCCAATCCTGTTAGAATCCTGGGATACGTGTAGTTCTAGCAAGCTGTTTCACAAGGGTCATATGATACCTGATGTTTATGAGAAGATTTAAGTTTATTAGAAAAAGAGGCACTAAAACTGAATGAGCCTTCTGAAAATGTATGTTAAAATCTTGTTCTCTATAACATTTAAAATTTCAGGATACTTTTGAAAGAAAAGTACTTATCTCTTGTTAGCACCTTCCATCTTCAGCTGCCTAGAGTGCAAGATAAATGCTTTTCTGTAAGAGTCCAAGAAGTTCAAGTAGAGATTATGCTCCCAAAATTTATCATTAACTTGCACAAACTGTCTACTGAATGACCTAGCAGTAGTAAAACTTTTTCTGGTATGACCAGCAAATTCCAGTAAAGTGAAAAGGCTTTTTTGTTTGTTTTGTTTTGTTAATATATGATTCCCCATTTTTAACTGAAAAGGGCATTTCTATGACTTTCCACATGATACGAGAGTTAATAAAGTTACATTTACTTTCATTAATTGAATTGCACTTTATATGCTACCAAGTTGATAATATAGGTCTTAAAAGGATAATTCGTTCCCTTTATTTCTGCCTGTGAAAGCTGACAGATCAGAACAAATATTAACACTAACCAACAGCATGTCTATTAATTTGGTGAGAGCTGGCAAGAAAGGGCGGGGGTGGGAGGGAGAGAGAACCATCCCATTACTTCCAAACTTCCCTCGTGCTGCTCCTTTATAAACTAAAACTTCCCTACACGCCCAAACCCTGGCACCCACTGATCTCCTTCCCTTCCTATAGTTTTGCTTTTTCAGATTGTCATATAAATGGAATCATACATTATGTAGCCTTTTTAAGTCTGGCTTCTTTCACTTAGCTAAATGCATTTTAAGATTCACCTATGTTATTGCATGAATCAACAGGTAGTTCCTTTTTTTGTCATAAAGTAATATTCCACAGTGTGGATATACAACAATCTGTTTAGCCATCAGTTGAAATAACTGGGTTGTTTCCAATTTGTGGTGATTAACGCTGAATAATGCTGCTATAAATATTCGTGTAACAGGTTTTTGTACGAACATAAGTTTTATTTCTCTTGAATAGATACCTAGAAGTAAGACTGCTGAGTAATATGGTAAAAATATGTTTAATTTTGTAGGAAACTAACAAACTGTCTTCCAAAGTGGCTATACCATTTTTCATTCCCACCAGCAATGTATGAAAGTTCCAGTTGCTCTGTCTTGCTAACATTTGGTATTGCCGGTTTTTTGTTTTGACATTCTAATAGGTGCATCATAGTATCTCATTGTGATTTTTTTTTTTACTTTACTTCTCAGAGCATTTTTAGATTCAGAGCAAAACTGAATGAAAAGTACAGAGATTTCCCATTTACTCCTTTCGCCCCCACATACAACCTCCCCCACTATCAACATCCTGAATCAGATTGGTACATTGGTTACAATCACCACTGTGGTTTTAATTTGCATTTCTCTAATGGTTTTAATTTGCATCTGCCTAATTTGCATTTCCTTTATTTGCTATTTGTGTAGCTTCTAGGTTAAGTGTCTATTCAGATCTTTTGCCCATTGGATTGTTTATTTTCTCATTGTTGATATTTAAGGGTTTTAAAATTTTATTCTGGATATAATTTTTTGCAAATATTTTATCCCAGTCTGTGACTTGACTTTTCATTTTGCTTCACAGAACAAAAGTTTTTGATTTTAATAAAGTCCATGTATCCATTTTTTCATTTATGGATTATGCTTTGGGGATAATACAGATTTTTAATCACATTTCTTTGTTTATGTCTTTCCTTATATAGAGTAACATTTCTCCTAACTAGCAGCCTCAGACATAAAGCTGAGAACAAATAAAAACTGCCATCAATTCTGTTTAATGGGTACAGAGTTTTAGCTTGGGAAGATAAAAAAAGTTCCAGAGATGGATGGTGGTGATGGTTGGTTGCATAACAGTGTGAATGTACTTAATGTCACCAAACTGTACACTTAAAAATGGTAAGTTTTGTTATATAATTTTACCATAATAAAAAGAAAAAACTGCCATCGAGCAACAATATATCAGGAAAGTCTCTGTTCTAAAGCTCACAGACACTGTTTGGCAGCAGTGAAACCAAGGTAATGGAGCCAAAGCTTCACTTTGGACCCATGGATGATGAATGAGGGTCCATTTCCAAGATGAGAGGTAGCCAGCCAAAAGGGACATTGCCCAGCATTTTATAGAAAGGTTGTCTCATTTAGTCTTCATACTTATAAGGAAGAAACTATGCTATGCTTCTTTCACAATTAAGGGAACTGAGGCTTAGAAGGCAAAGTTGCCTGTTCAAGTTCATGTTTGAGTCAGTAAATCAAGGAGTGAAGATGAGAGAAAACCACCAGACAATCTGACCCGAGAGCTCTCACTCCAGACCATTCCCTTACACTGTTTCCAAATCCATGAAGAAAAACTCTCTCTATTCAGCTTTTATTTTGAGATATATAAAAGTTTTAGGAAATTACAAATAATTTAACAAACATTCCTTGGGGATTGTTAAATGTAATTTCACTAGATTGATTTCCCAACGTACATTGAAGCAAGATAAGCTATATGCTATCTTTTACCTTGCAGTGGAGTGGGTAACACCTCTACACCTCAAGTCAAATGGCTTGGTGTCAAACCCTGGCTCTGGCTTTGTGCTGAAATAACATGCATATTAATTCATGTGAATAAAATTTTCAATTTGGGGGTGATAAAATCATATAGCACTAGAAGCTCATTCACTCAAAATGCGTTACTTATCCTATCTCAAAGCTCCAAAATATGCCTAAGCCTCTTTGTTATTGTGAAGACCCAGTAATGCTTAGAATAGTATTTTGAATCTCTATAAAACTTAGCTATTCTTGTTTATAAAAAAGAGTTACCTTGGACATATCACTTCATCTATAAAATGGTAAGTATTTAAGAACAATAGCTCTGGAATCAGGCTACCTTAGTTTTAATCCTAGCTCTGCTACTTGCCACATTTTAAGCCCTGGGCCTGTCACTTTTTCTCTTTAAGCTTCAGTTTTCCATGGCTGAAAATAAGAATAATTATAACATTACTATGAGGTTAAAATGAGGCAATCTATGCAAATTGCTTAGTATAGTCCCATGCACAGTAAGCCATCAGTGCACATGAACTGCTATTGTTTTTTATTAGCAATATTAAAATGTGTAAGTAGCATTAGGAATCAAATCATGGCAAGAGCATTTTGCAAATCTGCAGAGACAGCAATACTCTAAGTAATCAATTCTTAGAGAACTGTAACTTATCTCATCTGATGCTCATAAACATAGACCACTTCGTCAAAAGCTACCCTCTGCCAGTCCCTCTGGATCACAATCTTCTTGTTTTATATTTCATCATTACCACTTATTGCTATTTGATATCTATTTTCTCTGTTTACTTATTTAGTGTCTTCTCCTTCCAAAATGTAAGCTCCATGAGAGTAGGGAGGCATAACGGTTCAAAAGACAGACTCGAGAGCCAGACTGACTGGATATGATTCCAATCTCTGCGGCTTCCTAGCTGTGTGACCTCGGGCATATTACTGAAGCTCTCTGCCTCAGTTTCCTTATCTGTAAGACAGGGATAGTAATAGCATCTGTTTCATAGGGTCGTTATGAGAATTAAATGACTTTATATAAAGCACTTAGCAAAACCTAGCACACACTAAGCACTCAGTAAATGCTACTATTATTATCGACCTACTTCACTGCTGTCGCTCCAGCAGCTTGAACAGTCCTTGGCATAGAGCAGGCACCCAATAAACATTTACCGAATAAATGAATTAGAAGAGCTCAATGCTGAGCCAGCCTTATAGCTCAAAAGTGTTCCTAAAAGAAAGAGTTGGGGATGAGGGAGAGAGACTAGGGTAAGGTACCTTCTGTGGGGTTAAAGCCTCTGTTCCAAACCCATCTTCCACCCTAAGTAAAAAAGGGCACTGGTCACCATGGGATATCATCTAAATTCTAGAACTACCTTTGGCAGCTAGAGAAGTCCCTGGGTACCACCTCTTTCTGCAGCTAACATTTATTGAGTGGTTACTATGAGTAGTACTTTGCATGTATTAACTAATTTAACCCTTACAACAAGCTTGAGGTAAACACTACAATTACCCCCATCTTACAGATGGGAACACAGAGGCACAAATAGGTTAAGTAACTTTAGCAAGGTCACGTAGCTAGTAAGTAGCTAAGCCTGAATTCAAACTCAAGAAGTCTAGTTCTAGAGCCCATGCTTTTAGCAGCTAGCTGTCTTTTTCACTGTAGAACACTGACATGTTAGTGTCTGGAATTCTTTTCTCTAGGGTCATTTGTTTTTCAAGAGAAGAATTCTCCAATCTCCTGCCTGGGAAGCATATACCAGGACACTATGTTTGGAGCAAGGTGAGGGGAAGGGGCAGACCATTCAGTCTGCAGCCTTCCACTCAATCACCCTGTTCTCAGCCCTGTGTTTCAGTGTCCTCCACTCTGCCCATCATCTGAGAGCTCAGAGCCTTTCAGGTTCACTTAGTCCAGAGACTCTCCTCCTGGTCTCCTACCACCCAGGGCAGGTGGGGGTGGGGGGCAGGCAGGTGGATCACCTTACTGCAGCAGAAAATGGAAGAGACCTGAGGGGTCCAACCCCATTCTGTCAGTTTTTAAAACATTTCCCTTATTTTTAGCCCTGGATCACCTCCTTACCTTTTAGGAAAAACCACTTACCTTCAAGTTCTAAGCCTCTCATGAGTACTGTGTGATAAAAGAACTCACTTCTCATTGGTATCCTTCTGCAGGCAGGGCCCCCCCTTCCTCTGCTTCCTACCTTCCAATGATGTGTTCAAACCACACCTGTGCTGATGTCCCTCTCCTGTTCTATTTGTCCTTGCAGGTTTAAGCCTTTTAAAAGTTGTTTACTGACATATTAGTGGAGTGTGAGAAGGACAAGAGCTAAACATGTGCAGTCAGCTGACCATGTTTAACCCCATGTATTACTTTTATAATGATATTTAAAGGGTAGACTTCAGCTATCTGGAAAATTAACTTCTGCAAAATGCCTCATTTCTCAACGATGATCAATAAAAGGTACTATAGATCACAAAAGACCATGGGTTGCACTTGGAGGCAATTTCATGGGATTCCCAGAGGCTCACCTAAAACTTCTCTACTCAATATAGAAGATCCTATTAAACCCCCCAAAGTTGTTACGTTTTAATTCCAAAACCAAAAATCTATAACTCTAGAGGCATTTGTTAAGATCACTTTACAGAGATGGAAAAAAAAAAAAAGCTCTATTACTTTCTACAAATGTATATAGTGAGCCAAGGTTTTCCTTTGGTTCTCTGAGACCGAAAAGTTTTGAGACAAAAGAGTCTGGAGATAAAGGCAAAAAGGGATCTAGAGTTGAAACCGGAGAGACATTATGAGTAGAATATTCCAGAAATCCAAAGGAATAAGTTTCTAAGTGCAGCCTCCACTGTTAAGTGATACAATGAAAATATGTATGATGTCTTTGAAAGCCTGGATATTATAGACTCTTCTATAAGCAGAACAAGGGCTTTGGCATTGATAATGGGGTTTTTGTTTTTTTGGTTTTAACCAAAATATATATTTTTTTAATTTTTAAATTTTTATACAAATTTTAAAGGTTACTTTCCAATTACAGTTATTACAAAATATTGGCTATATTCCTCATGTTGTACAATACATCATTGAGCAGATCTTACACCCAACAGTTTGTACCTCCCACTCCCCCACCCTTATATTGCCCCTCCCACTCACTGGTAACCACTAGTTTGTTCTCTATGTCTGTGAGTCTGTTTCTGTTTTTTTATATTTACTAGTTTGTTGTATTTTTTAGATTCCACATATAAGTGATATCATACAGTAACTGTCTTTCTTGGACATATTTCACTTAGTATAATGCCCTCCAAGTCCATCCATGTTTTTGCAAATGGCAAAATTTCATTCTTTTTTATGGCTGAGTAATGTTCCATTGTATATATATACCACAGCTGCTTTATCCATTGATGATGGTTTTTTACTGAGATATTTTTTCTCTGGACTACCCTCCCTCTTAACTAACAGACTGCATTCAGAAAACTGTGCAGCAGAGTTAGAGGTATAGCTAATGACTCCAAAGGACAAATGCCTCCCACAGAGATGAAGTCTATAACTCTGTCTTCATTAACACTATTTAATCAGCCAAACCAAAAAGGTACCAAGTAGATTTATACCACCAACCCCATACACGCCAGCATTCAACTCATGTTGGAGGATACTGTAATACTCAGCATATGTGGTATAGCTTGGTGACCCACTTTGCTGATTAAGCAAAGATATCTCCCCTATCATCAGGTAAGAATATAATCAATTGTGCCAGTACTTTTTTTTTAAAGCAGCTAACATGTTGATAGAAAAAGTATTTTGTCTTAATTTTTATAGTTGAAACATTCATGTGGTATAACTAAAACCTAAAAAAAAATACACATCCATTTTTCAGAATATTTTGACTTTTCCTAACGTCCATATTTCTCATGAATTTTCTTTTTATCAAATCAAGGTCTAAAGAACAATTTTCAGCATGAAGTAATCAAATACTCCATAAAGATAGCCCAGATCTATATCCCCACCCACACCCAACTTCTCAATTCCTTTAATGTCCTGTTTTACAGACTTTGGTTAACAAAGGTGAAAATATGATAACGCTCCTCTTGTTCAAAGTTGAATCACTATCAGAATAGATAAGGATGAAAAATTATGTACTGGAAATGTATGGGAGTTCAGTTTATAAAAAGGAACTAGCAATTCAAAATTGTCAAGGACAACTGTTTAGCCAGGTATTTTTATATAGATGAATGAGAACAAATTCAGAGAAGGCCTACATCACTTCACATCCTTAAGAGTTTTTAATTGGCAATTTTCAAGTGCTTTGTTATCACAAGCAGAAGCCCTAATACTGATGGCTATATCAAATCCACTGAATTGCTGAGAAAAAATGTTATTTTAAACTCAATGTACAGTTGTTGAACAGAAATCAAGATAAATAGCCATCAACAATAGTTACTATTTTTAGAATTTGAAGTGCAAATTCATTACGATTGTCAAGAAGATTTTTTTTTCAGAATTCATTCCTTAGTTCTGTGATTCTGTGCTTTGTTAGGAAGCACTAGGATGAACTTTGTCATCTCACAAAACAAAGACTCTAAAATAGGCTGAGAAATTCAAGAAATAATCCCATTTACCATTGCATCAAAAAGAATAAAATACCTAGGAATAAACCTACCTAAGGAGACAAAAGACCTATACCCCCAAAACTATAAGATGCTGATGAAAGAAATCGAAGATGACACAAAGAGATGAAAAGATATACCATGTTCTTGGATACGAAGAATCAATATTATCAAAATGACTATACTACCCGAGGCAATCTACAGATTCAATGCAATCCCTATCAAATTACCAATGGCATTTTTCACAGAAATAGAACAAAAAAAATCTTAAATTTATATGGAGACACAAAAACCCCGAATAGCCAAAGCAATCATGAGAAAGAAAAACAGAGCTGGAGGAATAAGGCTCCTTGACCTCAGACTACACTACAAATCTTCAGTCATCAAAACATTATGGTACTGGCACAAAAACAGAAATATAGATCAATGGAACAGGATAGAAAGCCCAGATGTAAACCCATGCACCTATGGTCACCTAATCTATGACAAAGGAGGCAATGACTATACAGTGGAGAAAAGACAGTCTCTTCAATAAGTGGTGCTGGGAAAACTGGACAGCTACATGTAAAAGAATGAAATTAGAACACTCCCTAACACCATACACAAAGATAAACTCAAAATGGATTAAAGACCTAAATATAAGACCAGATACCATAAAGCTCTTAGAGGAAAACATAGGCAGAATACTCTTTGACATATATCGCAGCAATATCTTTTTCGATCCATCTCCTAGAGTAAGGGAAATAAAAACAAAAGTAAACAAATGGGACTTAAACTCAAAAGCTTTTGCACAGCAAAGGAAACCATAAACAAAATGAAAAGACAACCCACAGGGACTTCCCTGGTGGTCCAGTGGTTAAGAATCTGCCTTCCAATGCAGGGGATGTGGGTTTGATCCCTGGTCGGTGAACTAAGATCCCACATGCCGTGGGGCAACTAAACCCACATGCCACAACTACTGAGCCCGCATGCTCTAGAGCCCGTGCACCACAACTAGAGAGCCCAGGTGCTCTGGAGCCCGTGCACCACAACTACAGAGCCCACACACCACAACTAGAGAGCCCATGTGCCACAACTACTGATCCCGTGCACTCTGGAGCCTGCAGGCCACAACTAGAGAGAAGCCCGTGCACCTAATGAAGAGCCCACACACCGTAACAAAAGATCCCGCATGTCGAAATGGAGATCTCGTATGCCACAACTAAGACCCGATGCAGCCAAATAAATAAATAAATATTTAAAAAAAGAAAAAAGACAACCCACAGAATAGGCCAAAATATTTGCAAATGATGCTGCAGAAAAGGGATTAATCTCCAAAATTTACAAACAGCTCAGGAAGCTCAATATCAAAAAAACAAACAATCCAATCAAAAAATGGGCAGAAGACCTACATAGACTTTTCTCCAAAAAAGACATACGGATGGCGAAGAGGCACAGGAAAAGATGTTCAACATCGCTAATTATTATTAGAGAAATGCAAATCAAAACTAAAATGAGGTATCACTTCACACCAGTCAGAACGGCCATCATCAAAAAGTCTACAAACAATAAATGCTGGAGAGGGTGTGGAGAAAAGGGAACCCTCCTACATTGTTGGTGTGAATGTAAATTGGTACAGCCACTATGGAGAACAGTACAGAGTTTCCTTAAAAAACTAAAAATAGAGCTACCATATGATCCTGCAATCCCACTCCTGGGCATATATCCGAAGAAAAACATGGTTCAAAAGGATACATGCACACCAATGTTCTTTGCAGTGCTGTTTACAATAGCCTAGACATGGAAACAACCTAAATGTCCATCGACAGAGCAATGGATAAAGAAGATGTGGTACACATAATAAGAATGAAATAATGCCATTTGCAGCAACATGGATGGACCTAGAGATTGTCATACTGAGTGAAGTCAGAGAAAGAGAAATATCGTATGATATTGCTTACATGCAGAATCTAAAAAGAAATGATACAAATGAACTGATTTACAAAACAGAAACAGACTCACAGACTTAGAGAATGAACTTATGGCTACCAGGGGGGAAGGGTTGAGGGATGGGATAGATTGGGAGTTTGGGACTGACATGTACACGCTGCTATATTAAAAATAGATAACCAACAAGGACCTACTGTACAGCACAGGGAACTCTGCTTAATACTATGTAATAACCTAAATAGGAAAAGAATTTGAAAAAGAATAGATACATGTATATGTATAACTGAATCACTTTGTTGTACACCTGAAACTAACACAACATTTTTAATCAACTCTACTCCAATATAAAATAAAAATTTTGTAAATAATAATAATTAATTGAGTGCTTTATGTTCAAAAAATAAAATAAAATAGGCTGAAATCTTTAGAAAGTTGGTTCTGGTAGAGTAAAAAAATATTCTTTACTACAAAGAGCTATTTTTTCCCCATTTTAAACATGCAGTTTTCACAAAGTGGATGCTTCCCTTCAGTTAGTTAATAATTTAAAGGGGGTTCACCTTCTTAATTCTTAAAAACCCATGGGGAGTCAAGCTATAACTAAATCTTAAATTTTGGTTTAGTGTATTCTGTTGGGTCTTTGAAATAAATTATTAAAGCACTCCTTCTCTTGCCTTACCTGCCCTTTTTTTCTACTTCTGATCAAGGGTTCATGTGCACAAACACACACATACATATACATAAGACACAGACTGAACTTACTAACATCTTTCCGCTAAAAACTAATTCTGACAACACCTCCTTTTGAAAAAGGTATGGCTATGAATGTGGGACATTAAAGTTGAACACAGCACAGAGAAAGATGAACAGATCAAATTAGGAAAAGTATAAGTATCTATGTTCAAAGATGATACTGCCATACTTTGGTGCGAAACAAATACCTGGCTAGATACTCGCAAATCAGTCTCTTCAACATGCACACCCAATACTGAGTTTGATGGAAACGGCTGGATTAATCCGAAAAGCTTCATATCATAATTATAAGCCAAGTTCCTAAAAAGTGGGTAGAACTTGGGCAACATAAAAAGACATATATGGAGAACTAAAGCACCAGTTGAATAGAGAGGAAAAAGTCTTACATGGGAGCAGGAAAGCAGGTTTTCCAAGTCAGAATCGAGGGTGCAGGTAGGATTATAGCAGGAAATAAGAATAACATAACTTTACATTCATATAGCACATTTCTGTTTACAAAGAAATCTTTCAAAAATTATTTCATTGGAGGGACTCCCCTGGTGGTCCAGTGGTTAAGAATCCGCCTTCCAATGCAGGGGACGCAGGTTCAATCCCTGGTCGGGGAACTAAGATCCCACATGCCACGGGGCAACTAAGCCCACGCGCCACAACTAGAGAGCCCGTGTGCCACAACAACAGAGCCCACGTGTTCTGGAACCCATGCACAACTAGAGAGAAGCCTGTGCACTGCAACAAAGAGCCCGCATGCCGCAACTAAGACCCGATGCAGCCAAAATATATATATATATATATATATATATATATATATATATATATATATATAAAAATAGATTTTTTGAAGACAACAGGTATATTCATTAGGCTGGACATACATCTTTGGCATCAGACAGACTTGGACTTGAATCCAAATTCTGTTATTTATTAGCTCTGTGACCTCCAGCAAATTGTTTGATCTCTCTGAGGCTCAGTTTCCTCATCAGAAAAATACAGATAACTCTTACTCATGGGACTGTTAAAAGGAGTATATCAGATAACATATGTAAAGTGCTTGTCACATAATTCCATCTCCTCTTAACCTTACAAACATTGCTAAGTGCCCAGTATCTTTTTAGGTTCTGTGCTAGGCCCAGCTGGGGATACAAAGGTGAATGAATATGACATGGGCTCTGCTTTCCAAGGGGCTCAGAGATGAAGGAAGGGAGTTCAGTGAAGACTTCACAGAAGAGATGCTTTAATTGTGTCTTTTTCCTTCCTTTAAAATATAAGGAAGGGACTTCCCTGGTGGTCCAGTGGGTAAGACTCCGCATTCACAATGCAGGGGGCCTGGGTTCGATCCCTGGTCAGGGAACTAGATGCCGCATGCATGCCACACCTAAGAGTTTGCATGCCACAACTAAGAGTCTGCATGCCTCAACTAAGAAGTCCGCATGCCACAACTAAGAGTCCACATGTCACAACTAAGACCAGGCGCAGCCAAAATAAATAATTTTTTTTAAAAAAATAAGAAATAAATATCAACTGGATAAAAAGAGAAAATATAGACAAGCAAATATAAAAATAAACAATAAATCAGTCCACCAACAAGAAACAACTAATGTTAAAATTTTGAGGTAGGGATGTATACGTGTGTGTACGTGTAAGTTTAGGAGGTTATGTGTATGTATGTATAAGCACACATTTTAAATAAAAATGATATGCTATTCTGTTTTATAACATGCTCCTTTTCATTCAACACTGATGAAAGAAATGTCCACATATCGAGGTATGGGGAAGTCATTCTGGCTTATATATGATTTAACTCGAATTTTATGTTAACTAAAACAGCCTGTTTGTGGCCTATCAAACATACACTGTACATCTGCTTTGATTATTAAAGAAAAGAGCACACTGACCGGAAGTAAAGAATGTCCATGTTAAAAATAAAGATTAAATGCTTCCCTTCCTGGACGTCAATGCTGGTACTCATTCAATGATAAGCCTCCTTTCCAGGTGCCAATGCCATACTGACTAGTTGTGTACATGCTGATCTGTTCTGGGTTTTTGGGTTTTTTTTTTTGAAACCTTGAAGGAATGCATCCCTGATTTGTTTGATGTTCTTTATTCTGACAAGATATAAAACCATGCTGAAAACGATGCTTCTCTGGAGCAGTTCCTCAGAGTCATCTGAGAGGCTGTCTCTGGGCTATAGCCCTCAGTTTGGATCAAATAAAACTCTCTTCCTATTATAGAATGTTTATTGATTATTGATCAACAACACTATAATGAACATTTTTCTATGTCAGTAAATATTAATATATAATAATACCTAATATTTTTTACTATTTTAATCTTCACAACCCAATGGGATATGTACTATTATTACCTCCATTTTACAGATAATGAAATTGAGACACAGAGAGGGAAAGAAACGTTCCCAGGGTCACACAGCTATTAAGGGACACAATCAAAATTTGAACCCAAGCATAGTCTAGAGTCTGTGCTTTTAATCACCAATACATATGCCGCAATTTTAAAAAGCTGAATACACTGTGGAAAACGTTATCGAGGCAGCTCAAAAAACTAAAAATAGAACTACCATATGACCCAGCACTTCCATTACTGGGTATATATCTACTAAGAACAAAAATACATTCGAAAAGATATATGCACCCCAAAGTTCACAGCACCATTATTTACAATTGCCAAGATATGGTAGCAACCTAAGTGTCCATCAACAGAGGAATGGATAAAGATGTGGTGTACACACACACACACACACACACACACACACACACAATGGAACATTACTCAGCCATACAAAAGAATGAAATTTTGTCATTTGCAACAACATGGATGGACTTGGAGGGTATTATGCTTGGTGAAATAGTCAGACAGAGAAAGACAAATACTGTATTATATCACTTATATGTGGAATCTAAAAACTACAACAAACTAGTGAATATAACAAAACAGAAACAGACTCACAGATATAGAGAACAAACTAGTGGTTACCAGTGGGGAGAGGGAAGTGCGGAGGGGCAACACAGAGGTAGGGGATTAAGAGCTACAAACTACTATGTATGAAATAAATAAGCTACAAGGATATATTGTACAACTCAAGGAATATAGCCAATACTTTATAATAACCATAAATGGAGTATAACCTTTAAAAATTGTGAATCACTACATAGTACACACTGCTCTTAGGGCTTTACATGTATTAATTCATTGAAATCCCACCGTTATTGCTGCCATTTTGGAAATCTGAAGGAACTGAGGCACAAAAGGAAAGAGACCAGCTCAGGGTCATATAAGCAGTAAACAGAGGAGCTGGGGTTCTAACCCAGGCAGTGTGGGCCTGAGGCCCCACTCTTAACCCTATATTATACTGCCTCCCCAAAACAGTAGATCACAATACAATGGTGACGTTATGCCTTCAAAATATCAAGAGAATAATATCCAATAATCCAGAAAATGTAACCAGCAATGTCCCAATTTATGCTTGCTTATTAACTTTCATTATATGTTCTCTTAGTACAGTTTAAGTTCTAAGCATGTTATAAATATCGAAGTCTGGCCAAGTTCAAAGATGTGTTTATTGTAAAGATAAAAAAAACACATAGTCCATTTCTTTTCCTGGAAGACTCTGAGAATACAAATAAGACTAATACCATTTTAAGTATTAGGTCATTTAGCTTATCGTTAAAAAATGTAATTAGCGGGCTTCCCTGGTGGCACAGTGGTTGAGAATCCGCCTGCCAAGGCAGGGGACACGGGTTCGAGCCCTGGTCCGGGAAGATCCCACATGCTGCGGAGCAACTAAGCCCGTGAGCCACAACTGCTGAGCCCGCGTGCCACATCTACTGAAGCCTACGCGCCTAGAGCCCATGCTTCTCAACAAGAGAAGCCACTGCAATGAGAAGCCCACGTGCAGCAACGAAGACCCAACACAGCCAAAAAAAAAAATAAAAAAAAAAATGTAATTAGCTAAAAACAAAACTATGGTCTTTACTTTTGAACTTCATTTGAAAGTACCAAGGAAATTTTGAGGTAATGATACTTTAATTTTTAATCATCAAATCAATTTGCTCTTTCATACTTTCAAATAAAATAAATGAGTGTTTCCCTCTTTAGGACAAACAAGGAACTTAATTCCAATAGACCTAATTTTGCTCAAATGTCTATGTATTTTTTTAAAAAATACACTTCCTTTATGTTAGATAAGAGCATAGGTTCTGAAGCCAGACTGACTGGCTTTAAATCTCAGTTTAGCCACTTGCTAGGTCTAGGAATAAAATTTGGCCCTATGAAAGAATATGTCAACACTTACCAAACTGCAAACAATAGACAAAGTACCAGATTTATTTTTTTCATACCAGACAAAGGAACAGTTCCAGTCTCCTTTACTTATGTGCAACCCCCCTCCAAAAAAAGTAAGATTCAAAATCCCATGACTTACCATTTGCCCTAAAGTTAAGAAACAGGAATTCACGGGTTAGTTTTATAATAAACACAGTGGACAAACCCTTAAGCAATCTTTTTTTTAATTGAGGTACAGTTGATTTACAATATTATATAGGTTTCAGGTGTTACAATTTTTAAAGGTTATATTCCCTTATAGTTATTATGAAATATTGGCTATATTCCTTGAGTTGTACAAAATATCCTTGTAGCTTATTTATTTCATACATAGTTTGTAGCTCTTAATCTCATACCCCTATCTTGCCCCTCCCCTCTTCCCTCTTAAGTATCCTCATGACCCCAGAGATCAGCTACAAATTTATCCTAAGTAGTCCTGAGAATTTTGTTCAGCAGGCTCTCTGCTGTGGAATTCTTCCTCTCTGTTCTTCAACCTCTGTTGACACTGTTTCAGGTCTTAACAGAAGCCCTTTTAATGCCCTCCTCTCCTGAGTGGCGGGTAGCACGCTTCAGGTGAATGTTCAAGAGATCAGAAACCATTTCTCCAAAATTACAAGAAATATACAGTGTTCTGCAAACTCAGGTGGGAGTAGGGGAAGGAAGTAATTCCAGTATTATTCGTTCCCTATCTGCTTTGGTTGTGACATCAAATGCACAAGCAGATCAGGAGCAATTACTAGAGCATAAAACAAAACACTTGAACTTTTTTACAAACAAAATCAACTAAGGTAAATGGTCAGCCTAAAACAATTTCCCTAAGATGTGGAATAACCCATTTATTCCAATTAGTAAATTGTTAAAATGTTCTCCTGATTATAGGTCTGGAAAAGTGGACTTCTACACTAGAGAATTATAAAGTAAAAATAGGTAAAAAAAATTTAATCCTTCAGCCATAGCTATATAATTATAAATATAGATGGAAAACACAGGCCAAAGCACAGCTAATTGGCTCATTTTATCCTCATTTCCTTCAAGGATAGAAGTATCTGTGAAAATTGATGTAATCTACCAATATCCCACACAAATATGAGCCCACAAAGATGAGGAAATCAATTTTCTTTTTTCTTTTTTTTTTTTAATTTATTTTTGGCTGCATTCGGTTTTCGTTGCTGCACGCCGGCTTTCTCTAGTTGCAGCGAGCAGGGGCTACTCTTCATTGTGGTGCGCCGGCTTCTCATTGCGGTGGCTTCTCTTGTTGCGGAACACAGGCTTAGGCGCACAGGCTTCAGTAGTTGTGGCACGTGGGCTCAGTAGTTGTGGCTCACGGGCTCTAGAGCACAGGCTCAGTAGTTGTGGCTCACGGGTTTAGTTGCTCCTTGGCATGTGGGATCTTCCCGGACCAGGGCTCGAACCTGTGTCCCCTGCATTGGCAGGCAGATTCTTAATCACTGCGCCACCAGGGAAGTCCCAGGAACTAATTTTCTAATAGTGCTGGAGAAACTAGAAACATATTTATGAAACCAGAAACATCCTACACTTTCACTTTAATGGAACACATTCTAAAAGTATTGTGACACTATTTCTGCTATACTATCTCAGCAAGTAAGTAAGCAAGTTATATCACGTGAAATCAACCTGAATACTGTGATTTATAAATGAAACACATGGTTGCTGGGACAATAGACTGAACTGAAATAGGCCAACTGTCGCCTGCCTCTCCCACCCCCCACCCTCACTGTGATTTATGTCCTAAGAAAGATTTCTGTTTAAAAACAAAACTGTAAAACCTTTAAAAGCTGAACTTCCCTTTAACAAAGATAAGTAGAAGGAATTTTGAGACAAAACTCCCAAATATTATTCTCATTTATGTCAGTGCCTGTATCATGTCAGACAAACCTCTCCTCACAATTTACTTTCCCAACTGGCGAAAGAAAATTATTTTCACTCATTGGGATGTCAAAAGTCTTGATTAAAGTTTGCCAAGCATTTTTAAATATGTAGATAAAAGCAGTTATAACGAGGAATTTATAAAAAGGAATGTGTTGCCTTAGATCCCTCCAAGAAGTAAAGGTTGTGGTATGTTAGTTAGGGTTATTTTTGCTTGCTCTCTCACTCTCATTTTCAAACAAATTTTACCACTTCTGCATGCATTTTTCAAAGAAAAACAACCTTCTGCGTTAGAGACCAGGGCTGTTAACCTATCCTTTGGAGGAATTAGTGTTTAATCTAACGCTACCTAAAGGTCAAGAATCAAGACCTTTCTAAGACTATGATTGCAAAAAAATAGTTTCTATCAGGTTAAGAAGGCCAGTAGAGAAATCATTTTGGAGGAGACAAGGAAATACAGAAATTCCTTGGGGAAAAACTGGAACGCCTTCTGACTTCAGACAGTGTTGTTATTCATTCCCAGCAATTTTTTTAAAAAGATTCCAAATTATATTTAAGACACGACACTCAATCAGAATTAAAATATAGCAAGCTTTACTTTTTCTCTTTTACATTTGAGTTTACATCAGAATTAAATCTCACACATTAACACTGCTTTTGTCACTTCATGGGTTTTCTTCCTATATATAAGCTTTTTTATTGGCTGGAGGGTAGTCGGATATGGTTGTAAGCTTACCAGTTTTGAATTCTATATTTTTTCCTTTTAAACAGTGACATTTTGGAAGATGTGGCTGTGTTAAAGATGTTGATGTACAATGTATTGCTGGACGCATCTTTCCAGCCCCCCAAGCCTTTGCTCACATTATTTCATGTACCTGGGCTGTCGTCCCCCACCTCCATTCCTGCAAAGCTAAATCCTATCCATTTTTCAAGGCCCAGCTCAAAAGCTCCCTTCCCTACACTCTCATAACACTTTCTGTTTCTAATATACATTACTGAGATTAAAAGGGTATATCTGTCTTTCCGGAACTACATTGTGAGACCCTTCAGTACAAAAAGGAAAAAACCCTCTCATGTCATGACTGTAGAAACAAGAAAGTTTGAAAGATTAAAAAATAAAATCTCAGTTCAAAATATCCTTTAAAAAGGATGAGATAAGCAATGTAGTTATTCAGTAAGTGGGGCTGCTAGAATCCATTGTCTTCATAACTGAACTCAACTTGAATGCAAACTCTCTTGAGGCTAGGGACTTCATCTTATTTCTTGTGTATACACCTTACCGCCCCCCACAACTCAATATCACCTAATTCAATGTTCTGCACATCTTAAGTCTCAATACAAAGTCATACCACTGTAGATGAAGAGGATGTAATTAAAACAAAAACCAGATGCTGAATAATATTAACCTGCGAAACGATGAAAGAGTTGCCGGTGCTTAGGATAAATAACTTCAACGTCTACAACAAAAAGTGTCAAAGACAAAGATGCCACAGGGTGCAACAAGGATGGAGAGTAACTTTACTGGGAAGGGGTCAGAATAAACAAAATGAAATGGAAACAAGAGTGCTCTCTCAGTTTACTTCATGCTCCCAGAGCGAGACAAGAAGCAAAATATCTAATTTCTTTACATTATTTCATTAATAATGGTCATCAGTCCATGTGACTTCCAAAACCGGGCACAGACCTTCTTGTACCTTCAATTAATTAGGTAACATGGGCTATGGATGGTCAGGACACTTCCTCAGGAGGGGACAAGAAAGCGACAGGGGTCAGGACCCAATCTTCCCTCCTCTATCCCTTGTTAGAGGAGGTAAAACAAGAGTGTAGTGAATACCTTGGTTGTGAAGCGGTGAGAGTTTGGAAACTCCCCCAGATTAAAATCACCTTCTCGCCACACTCGGTAGTACAGACTGACAGTACAGAACACCCCTCCTGTAGAAGGGGACGACGGGAAGCCGACATAGGACTTACCTGTTTTTTCTGTCCTATGGTTAAACCTCCGGAGCTACGCAGCCGGTGGCGGCGACAAATCCAGGCGCGTAGGCTCCGATCTCACACACCAGGAGAAGTCACAGTAGCCGCGGCGGCGATGGCGGCGACGGCGGCGGCGACCGCGACGGCCGCGGTGTCGCCAACTCCTCCCTCCGCTTCTTCCCCGAGCTGCCCGGCCGCCGCTTTTACCCCACCTTCCCCCCCCACTTCCGGGTGATGCCCCGGCCGGAAGCAGCCGGCGAGGCGGTGGAGGACGCGTCACGTGAAAGGGGAAACGCCCAGACTAGAGTCAAGCTTCTCCCGCTCCCTTCTGCGCCTGGCCTGATACACAGCCGCCAGCGAAAGTCTTCCTTTTTGGCGCTGCAGAGAGCCCTCTTTCCCGCTCACCAAAGACAAAACAAAAAAACCCCCACCAAAATCTGCAGTTTCCTAACCTGAAGCCAAGAAGTACCTTAGACCTACTTATAAATCTTCTTCTGGATAGTTCAGCCTCTCACAGCATGACATTAACGTGCTCCTGTTAGACTGTGTAGCCTGACTCCAGATGAATTTACCCTCATCCCTCAATTGAAAAATGATCTCTGCGCGCTCTCCGGTGAGGTCGTGGGAAACCGCGCTCATTCGCGCAAAATGGAATTCGCTTTGCTTCACTTCCGTGTTTCTCCAACAGAAGGGTGAACAGATGTGCATCAAAAGTTTAAAAACAAATCGGTGGCTGAGGCTTGGAGGAGTGACATTAGGTTCTGAGTGAGAATACCACACTTAGGTAAACTTGGAAGGCCCAGGAGGCTAAAGCTTTTCTGCAAAACAGATGCGGGGGACACTGAGGGGTCTGTCCCAGCTCAGCATCCAGCTGACAAATCTTGTCAGTGGATTCTGCCCTGCTGTCCACCGTACCAATGCAGTCAGTCAAGCTGGGCGGCGGAGCCTTGGGTTTTGCTTTCCCGAAGAATTGGTTCGTCTTAGGCGGCCACGGAGAAAACCCAAACACTGGAGCAAAACCAGAAACGGAAGCAGAGCACACCATTTCCTTTTGAGGAAACTAGTGAACTTACATGATTGTTAGCATTCAAGGAAAAGCTACTTTATTCCCTGGCAGATTGTACAGCAGATGTCTAGAACTTATTCATCTTGCATAACTGAAACCTTATACCCATTGGTTAGCAACTCCCCATTTCCCCCTACCCTCTGCCCCCCTGGCAACCACCATTCTATTCTCTGCTTCTATGAGTTTGACTATTTTAGATACCTCATCTAAGTGGAACCATGAAGTATATGTCATTCTATGACTAGCTTATTTCAGTTAGCATAATGTTCTAAAAGTTCATCTATGTTGCCACATACTGCAGGATTTCCTTCTTTTTTAGGCTGAATAACATTGCACTGTATGTATATACGCATTCGTTAGCCATTTGTCTGTTGATGGACATTTAGGTGCTTTCCACACCCCAGCTGTTATGAATAGTGCTGCAGTGATCATGGGAGTGTTAATGTCTCTTCAGTTCTTTTGGATAAGTACCCAGAAGTGGGATTGCTGAATCATATGGTAGTTCTATTTTTAATTTTTTGAAGAACTTCCATACTGTTTTCCTTAGCAGCTGCACCAACAGTGTACAAGAGTACCAATTTCTCCACATCTTTGCCAACACTTACTTTTTTGTTGTTGTTGTTCATAACCATTCTAACATGTTTGAGGTGATATTGTGGTTTTGATTTGCTTTTACCTGATGATTAGTGATTATCTTTTCATATATGTTTGCCATTTGTATATCTTTAAGAAATGTCTAATCAAGTCCGTAGCCCATTTTTTTTTATTTATTTATTTTTGGCTGCATTGGGTCTTTGTTGCTGTGCGCAGGCTTTCCCTAGTTGCAGTGAGCGGGGGCTACTCTTTGTTGAGGTGCACAGGCTTCTCACTGCGGTGGCTTCTCTTGTTGCGGAGCACAGGCTCTAGGCGCGCGGGCTCAGTAGTTGTGGCACATGGGCTTAGTTGCTCCGCTGCATGTGGGATCTCCCCGGACGAGGGCTCGAACCCGTGTCCCCTACATTGGCAGGTGGATTCCTTACCACTGTGCCACCAGGGAAGCCCCCTTAGCCCATTTTTAAATTGAGTTATTACTTTTACTGTGGAGTTGTGGGAATTCTTTATATTTTGGGGAGCATAACCCCTTATAAGATATATAGTTTGCAAATATTTTCTCCTATTCCTTAGATTGCCTTTTCACTCTGTTGTTTCCTTTGGTGTGTGGAAACCTTTTAGTTTGATGTAGTCCCACTTGTTTATTTTTGCTTTTGTTACGTATGCTTTTGGTGTCATATCCATGAAATCATTGTCAAGACCAATGTCATGAAGTTTTTCCCCTATGTTTTCTTCTAGGAGTTTTATAGTTTCAAGTCTTACATTTAAGTCTTTAATCCATTTTGAGTTGATTTTTGTGTGTGCTGTAAGATAAAGGCCCAATTTCATTCTTTTGTATGTGGCTACCTAGTTTTCCAACATCATTTGTTAAAGAGACTATCCATTCCCCATTGTGTATTTTTGGCACCCTAATTCAGTACAGTTGCAGGATACAAAATCAACATATAAAAACCAGTTGCATTTCTACATATTAACAATGAACTGTCTGAAAAGGAAATTAATTAAAAATCCCATTTACAATAGCATGAAAAAAATAAATGCATCACGTGAAAAAAATAAAACACTTAGACCTAGAAAAATTGTACAGATGAACTGGTTTGCAGGGCAGAAATAGAGACACAGATGTAGAGAAAAAACGTATGGACACCAAGGGGGGAAAGTGGTGGGGGGGTGGTGGTGGGATGAATTGGGAGATTGGGATTGACATATATACACTAATATGTATAAAATAGATAACTAGTAAGAACCTGCTATATGAAAAAAATAAAATAAAATTCAAAAATTCAAAAATAAAAATAAATTTTTTAAAAATAAAACACTTAGGAATAAACTTAACTAAGGAGGTGAAATACCGTGTACACTGAAAACTACAAGACACTGATGAAAGAAATTGAAGATACAAATAAATGGAAAGCTATCCCCCCCAAAATAATGATCTCAAATATTTTTTTAATTCATGCTTTTAAATTCATAATCTTTATGTATGAGTGTATTTGAGTTGGGGCAGGGATCTCACCTCACACTACCTTCACATCGCCATTTAAAGCTCTCAAACACTTCCCCATTTATTTATTCATTTGCCCATGATCTTAAAAACTTACAGGATTCCAAGGATGCAAAGAATATTAAAGTATCTATCACCCTGAGTTTAGACAGAATTGAGATGCCTAAAATGTAGCAATACAATGCAATAAATAAGCAGTACAGAAAGCATTTCAGAAAAAAATGTATTTTTTATTCCTGTTCCAATTTGTCATTTTAAAAAGCAACAAAATCCTAGAATTTTTAAAACTGTAAACATTAACAGTAAGAGGGAGGGGCTCCATCTCACTAATTTTGAAGTAAGATGTGGTCTTTTCATACTTCCTTTCATTAAATATCTGTCGTAAGATGTAGGGGGAAAATAATCATAGGATTATTTATATTTTCAATTGGAACCATTTCAACCCAGTTACCATAAAGAGTATCAAGTCAAATACCGTTGCAGAACTCAGTAAGCAAAGTGCAAATATTATTGTAAAACTGTAAAAGGCTTAGAAAACTGGCACACAGTATGTGTATTTATATGTTTAATAATTTTCATCCTACCTGTTTGAAATCCCTAATAAGCCTTGACAGGCAACACTTAAAATTGCCCATAGATTTAAATTTTAGGCCTACATTTAAGTATTTCAGAAAGAATTATTCTTTGCCCCTTTACACCCATCCACATAAAAATTCACTTCAGGGGCTTCCCTGGTGGCGCAGTGGTTGAGAGTCTGCCTGCTAATGCAGGGGACACGGGTTCGAGCCCTGGGCTGGGAGGATCCCACATGCCGCGGAGCAACTGGGCCCATGAGCCACAATTACTGAGCCTGCGCGTCTGGAGCCGGTGCTCCGCAACAAGAGAGGCCGTGATAGTGAGAGGCCCGCGCACCGCGATTAAGAGTGGCCCCCGCTTGCCGCAACTGGAGAAAGCCCTCGCACAGAGACGCAGACCCAACACAGCCAAAAATAAATTAAAAAAAAAATTCACTTCAGGACTCCTTACCTTCCTGGACATTCAACTGTAGTTGTCAATCAATGTGCATAGCCTTAACTATTAAGATATAAATTCAGCCCCAAATTTAAAATCTTAACTCACATCACATGAAATTAAGATGGGTTTAAGTGGGCTTCCAATTATTAGCAAGTTGGTTTCTAACTTCAACATTAACACTGTGTTAAGCTTTCAAAGAAATTCACTGAAAGGCAGAAACCAGAAATAAAGTTTTATCAGAAGAATATCAAATCTACTAGGCTCTCTAGTTTTTAGGTAAAGTTTATCATTATGAGCAGCAAGATCCTCTAAATTCTTAGTCACTGGGCCTTTCCCTCACTTTAAAACACTTCAGGGTGAGAGGGTGGCATTAACACATACACTACCAAATGTAAAATAGATAGCTAGGGGGAAGCAGCCCAATCACACAGGAGATCAGCTCGGTGGGATAGGGAGGGTGGGAGGGAGATCCAAGAGGGAGGAGATATGGGGATATATGTATACATATAGCTGATTCACTTTGCTGTACAGCAGAAACTAACACAACAATGTAAAGCAATTATACTCCAATAAATATGTAAAAAAAAAAAGAAAACACTTCAGGGACCTCCCTGGTGGTGGAGTGGATAAGACTGAGCTCCCAATGCAGGGGGCCTGGGTTCAATCCCTGGCCAGGGAACTAGATCCCACACGCATGCTGCAACTAAGAGTTCGTATGCCACAACTAAGGAGCCCGTGTGCTGCAACTAAGGAGCCCACCGGCCACAACTAAGGAGCCTGTGAGCCACAACTAACTAGCCCGCCTGCCACAACTAAGACCCGGTGCAACCAAATAAATAAATAAATATTTTTTAAAAAATAGAACCTGGATAATTAAAAAAACCACTTCGTATCTCTAAATGAATCATCCCTAATCTCCCGTATCAATGCATGAGCATACCAACACTTTTTAAATTACTACTATATTAAACTGAGCTTTCAAATAAAAGGGAATGTCTTCAAGAAGTACATCAGGTTTCCTGGCATTGAGCAGATAGTAGGTACCCCCCAAATGCTTATTAATATCACCAATAAAGTTAATAGTCAGGAGGGTGAGAACACAACATCTGTGCCTCTACAACTACCATGATACCTAGTTCTAAGTAAGTTTAATGAATTTAAAAGAACAGAACACATGCACTAAAATAGTTTGAGTCAAATAAGAATGGCACTTACGACATTCACCCTTTTTTAAAAATACTTCATAACTCCCCCAATAAATAACATTTGAAGGATTGGCAATGCTTCTAAATTAAGTCACTTATCTAAATTCTTCAAACATACAGATTTTTACAGGGAAACTAATTTGACAACCTTCACACAGGATGAAAACTTTGAGTACACTAAGCAAACTGCAAGGTCAGAATATTGTGATGACACAAAATAACTTCAACTTAAACCACAGCTTCATTTCTGGTAGTGGCTGTGGTAGCTTTATAACTACTCATCAGGACAAGATTAATCATAAAACTAAGTTTTGTAAGTATTTTCAAAGATGCCGACTACCACCACCAGATTTTATCACACAAGGCAACACGTATGCTGACAAAGAGACATTTTAAAATGTCATACTAGGACTTCCCTGGTGGAGCAGTGGTTACGAATCTGCCTGCCAATGCAGGGGACACGGGTTCAAGCCCTGGTCCGGGAAGATCCCACATGCCGTGGAGCAACTAAGCCTGTGCGCCACAGCTACTGAGCCTCTGCTCTAGAGCCCGCGAGCCACAACTATTGAGCCCATGTGCCACAACTACTGAAGCCCTCATGCCTAGAGCCTGTGCTCCGCAACAAGAGTAGCCACCGCAATAAGCCCGCGCACTGCAACGAAGAGTAGCTCCCGCTCGCCGCAACTAGAGAAAGCCCACGTGCAGCAACAGAGACCCAAAACAGCCCAAAAATAAATTTATTTTTAAAAAAAGTCATAGTATTTATTTTGCCTATCAGAATAGCTGACAATTATTACTTATCTGACAGAAGTGGTATAAATCATACTGAAAATTACCTACAGTCATTAGAAATTCTCAGTGCCAACTCAGGAACAAAAACAGAAGGTTGAAACTTCCTTAAAGACTTGTTTATTTTGCTTAATCATGTTGGAGGGTTACGTGCATTTGAATACTTTAGTCCTCTTTTAACATTCTAAATATGATATAAAGTGTTCAAATTTTACCAAATAGTGTCACTACTATGTAGTTACTAATCTTGCAACCTACTTGTGTTGCAATGACATTCAAATCCTTATTCCTACTTTAAAAAGTCATGAAATTACTGGCTTTGGTACATTAATGAGAAAACAGGACATACTGCCATAAGAGCAATTCTTCTAGTATTTCACCTATTGAGTAAACATTCTTCAAATGGTTGGTTAAGTATAAATCCTTATCTACATCAGGAAAATTTGGAGATTCCTAAAAGCCACTTACCTGATAACCTACAGTATCAGGTAAGTGAATTTTAGAAATCTCTAATTTAGCCAATATAGATAGGTTACTCAACTGAAATTTCATTTTCTGCTTGAGCACTATTAACAAGCCACTACTTGAGGCTTACTTCAGAGCCTTTGGCCGAGGAAATAAAGAAGCACATGGTGTAGATACTGTGTTTTCTTCAGTTAATATCTTACACATAAAATCCAATGTCATACTGAATTCAGGATAATCCACTAATCCAAAAACTGGTAGAGTTACAGAAAGCCAACAGCAGAGGTCACTAGTAGTTAGATAAGTAAAACATACCCTTTCTTTAATAACCTCATAAACATCTCAAATAAATATGCTGAAAAATATAGAGCTCTAAGATAAATGTACCAAGGGAGCCAAGGAGCTAGCTAGTCTTCAGACATCCTAGGAGTTCATTTGATAGGACCACTCTTCCTATGGGTCTGGTGACACCCTAAGTTCTCTTGGCAGGAGTACAAAGGACTTAATGCCAATTCCAAACATATATGAGAGGCTGAAAGTAGTAGGTATAACCAAGATATGGACACCAAATTTTAAACTCAAAGATGACCTAAAATAACTCTGTGATCAGTTATTCAGAAACTGTAATTTCAGCCTATCATAAAGTTGACTCCTAGGTGACAGCCAAACTTTCTTTCACACTACCTAATAGAGAAAAGCTTTTCAAGAAGTTGTACAGTGTTTTGACTTTAATATAAACACAAATGTTAAATAAATAAAAAGTGATCAAGCTTGGTTTCATTTACAAAAGAAACAAACAAACCTACAATGAGGTTTTCAAATGTACTTTATTTCTTCAATCACGCCATATTTTAATGCTTTTACTTGGCATCAATTATGAGTTGATTTTGAAACAATTCAGTATTAAACCAGCTGGGATGATCACTGTTCTCTCCATTCCTTTGGGGTGACTCTGCCAACAGGGGACAGGTTCCATTCTATTCCAATTTGTGTTGCTGTCTGTAAGAATTAAAATGCTGTCAGTTATATGTTTAAACCAGAGCCCACTCTCCCTTGGAGAGTATTTCCTAAAGTGGCAAAGGTATTCTGCACTATAGGTTAAAAACACACAGAAAGTCACCTGGGATACAGTGCCCTCCAGGTAGGCCAAACCTAATTGCTGTCCTAATTCTCTAGAGCAGTGCTGTTCAGTAGAACTTCCATAGATGAAGGAAATGTTCTATATCTGCACTGTCTAATACAGTTAGCCACTAGTTACATACAGCTATTGAGCAACTAAGATGTAGCTAGTATGACTCAGCAACTAAATTTTAAATTTCATTTAATTAATTCAAACTTGTATATCACATTTCTATACTACATCCTCAAAAACATTGTTGCACTCAACCACGACTACCTAAATACTGCCAAAGAGGACTTTTGTAATATCACTTCATCAAGTAGCACTTCACTTCCAAAAGTGCCCCCGATCACACATTTGTTCAACATCTGTTTACTCTTCCAATTAAGTACACACACTTATTTTAATAATATATCTGATTTCAGGAAGGTCAAAACAAGAATGAAAAAGGCCTATTAATAAAGTCTTTGATTATTAAGGCAAGGGTTGTTTCATATCTTTTAAAATCAGCTTATATATTTATTATAACTTCAAGACTCCTACTTTTAACCAGCAAGTACAGTGACTGGTAAGTAGATTGGTAAATGAAGATGTAAAAAACTAAAATATTAAAAGCAGGTCACTTTATATGTCATCCATCAGAAATGCTGTCCTCAGTTCTGAGGGTAGGATATAGAAGAAAGGTTGATTAAGCAAAGAAAGGTGACCAAGATGGTGAGAACCCTGGAAATCATATAACAAAAAAATGATCAACAGAACTAAGAATGTTTAATATGAAAGAGAAGATCCAGCAGACATGATAGGAATCTTCTAATATCTAACAGCTGATACATGGAAATGTGATCAGAATTTCTGTATTGCAATGAAATGATGGGTAAAATATGAAGGAGGCAGATTTTAACTCAACATAAGATCTTTTCAACCAGCTACACAATATGGAAAAGACTGCCTTTTGATCCACTAAGCAACTTGTTATTGGAAATGTTAAGAACAGATGATGGATGAATGCTCAATGTTGAGGAAGAAATTCCTGCACTAGGTGGGTAATTACGTTAGAAAATCTCTAAAGCCCCTCCTAACTAGAAATGTATACGGTGTGAAAACATTTTGAATACATGAGATAAATGGGAATAAAAAACATCTAAAACAGAGGTTATCAATCAACAGTACTTACATATGTCCATACAGCAACACAGAAAGTGGCTCCACTAGCTAATACAGCATTACCATATTTGTCATGGAAATCAGGTGTCCGCTTCTGGTGGCTCTGCCTTGACATTGTTTGCGGAATGCTTCGAACTTAAAGGGGGAAAAAAAAAGAATACAGGAGCATATCTATCAATTATCAGGAAAAGAGAACATGTGTAATTGATATTGCCACTCAAAAAAGCCAAGGAAGTTAACTCTACAGTATTATGCAGTATAATAAAATGTTAAAACATATTGCAGCTAAAAGCAAAGTAGCATACTTTGAAATGCTTCACAAATAAGATTGACAGATGGATAAATATGTGATATAACAAATACAGCAAAATGTTAGTTGTAGAATCTATGTGGTGGGTATGTGGGTATTCATTATACAATTCTTCCAACTTTTCGATGTCTGGAACTTTTCACAATAAAATGTTGAGGGGAAAAACCAAGAAAAAGTGATGTCAGTAACATCCACGACAAATTGGTATTTGTATAACCTCTGAACTTAGCTCCTACTTCATTAATTTGAGTATTTATGACTTTGATTTTCACTAAAGTTTACTCAGCAGTGCTCAACAACTTACAACATAAAGGGGTAAATAAACTCAAAATGATTAAAGCACGCTAAATGTTTATGACCTTAAAATTACCCCAAAACCTCCAAAAACTAGAGTAATCTTGATTTTTTTAAAAAGTGACTAATGAATATAGCACCATGCTAAAAGAAATGGGGTATATGGAAATGTGTAAGACACAGACCCTGTTCTTGGGTAACTTCCACTCTAGGGGAGGCTATTAGATACAAAGACACAAACCATTATAATACAAGGAAGCAGAATGTTAGCTAAGCACTTTGAATAGCAGGTAGGATTTGGTTATGTAGGCACGGGAAAGGCGAATCTGAAAAAAGCAGAGACAGAAAACCCAGTGTACTAGAAAACAAATTACGTTTGAAGGACAAGGTATATAATAAATTAGTAACAGGAGGTAAAACTAGAAAGGTTCATGGAGGGCCACTTTTTTGGTAGAGGTAAAAGTTGCTGAGCAGAATGACAACATGAAAACTTTGCTATTACTGCTATTTTAGTAGAAAGAATTTTCAAACTGCCTCTGGAGGTACTTGGGGGGCTTGGGAGAGAGCCAAGACTGGAAAATGCATATTTCCAGCTGCTTTTTTCTTCCTCTCCAATCTAAGTAGCAGGTCCTTATTGTTTTAGAGCCTCAAAAGGTATGTAATGAAAAACGTATTAAAGAAACAGCAATGTTGCCCATTCACTAGCACTTATGAATATAATGGGTTATGTGATACAATAGGTTATTTCAGCATAGTTATTTGACCATTTAATGGTTTCTTCGCTTAAGTGCCTTAGTTTTTTTTCACCTTTAGTCACACTTGGGATGAGCAAATTTACAAACATTTCCCAATATAATCTGCTCTAGAGCAGTTAAAAAGTGAGCATGTGAATTCCACATTGAAAATAACAACCCCCAAACCCCTTTCCTGAGGTACAAGGCCCTACCTGCTCAAAAAGCAAAGAAAATAAGATTACCAAGCAAGCAATTCTGGAACACCTCATGACCTCAACACTCAGGTCACCCAAGTGGATTTCTTTAGACCTCTTCTCTGTGACAAGAAATGGTTCAGTTACCACCTATTGGTAATCTCATATAATCCTCAACAACTCTACGAGGTAGGTATTATTTACTAAGCCCCTATTTTACAAAGGAGGAAAATGAAGTTGAGAAAGGTTAAATCATTTGCCCAAAGTGAAAGAGATAATAGACGTGGCTTTTGGAATATGAAAAACCAGTCAGGCAACTATTTTTTGGTTATTGTCAAAGGTGCTTGAGTGTTTAGAACACAATCTAGTAATACTTCTAATGACTCCATAAACAGAAAATAAAAAGATGGCTAAAGAAGCTAAATGGTAGTTGTTTAAGGTCACTTTCATTGTAAAACTGCTCACGTTACTCAAGGTCACCTTCAGTGCAAATCAAGTACGGAAATGACTTTTATCTCTCCAATCTAGTGCATTCTCAGTACATAATGCTGGTCTCAAAATTTCCCCGTACCTGCTTAACTTTTAGGTAAGAAAAAAATGACCACAATTATTTAGTTAATAATCCACAAATAACATAAAAGCTGCAGTGCTACCATTTAGGTTGTCTCCCTGCAATGAAACCAAGAATTGGAGAAGAGGCTCTTCCATTTGCGGGTAAACGTATCCCCAAAGCTAAAATTTACGGAATTACTTAAGGAACAGGAAGTGTTCACCAAGTGTCTCCCTTGAAATTGTAGGCTACCGAATAATATAAAAAAAAAGCAGAGCTGGGTTATGACTCCAGAAACAGAAAGAGAGCTGGGAACCCAAACAGAAACGCTGAGCGATTAGGCTAATGCTAAGGACATTTTCCCAATTACTTGGGGTGAGGTGGGAGACCGAGCATTTAGAATAATAATGTCGAGATGCACATGGAAGGAAGGGGCACAAAAGACCACGAGGACAAATGGATAAAGGCAGTTAGAAAAGATCTGCTCACAATTTTTGCTCACCTCCGAGACGACTTAGTGCGTTTTTGGCCAAGGGAAACATCGTGAAGCTGAAGACAGAACGGCGGCAACTGCAGTTGCTGACTTCTTGCAATTTCACCTCTAGTACCCTTGCAAAGAGCCCTGAGAAACAAAATGGCTTCCTGCTGAGCTCTTTAAAGAGATTTGATGAATCTCGCGAGACCTGTAAAAAACCTATAGAATTTGTCCTCTTTACAGCACGGAAGGATAAAAGCCTTGTGGGAAACGAAGTTTTACACTTTGTAAATGACATATCTGGATATTTACGGAACAATGAGAGGATCCCTGGCCTCGAAGCCAGGTTTAGGGCTCTATAGAGGAGAGCTGAGACATTGATCTCAGACTGAGACATCAAAGGCACCAACTTCAAGATAGTGTTTTAGAGGCTTGAGCTTGTTATCTCGCTCCACACTAGCAGTACTTTCTGTTCCCTCCAAACGTCCTTCATTTCTTTAATTTTTTTCCTATTACTACCTACTAATTCGTTTAACTTTTAATTTTGAAATGATTTCAAGTTATGAGGAAACTTGCAAGAACAGTAAAAAGAATTCTTAATATGTAGATAAATATGTGATAAAGCAAATTTAACAAATTGTTGATTGTAGAATCTTGGCGGTGTGTGTTCAGAGTACAATTCTTTCACTTTGTCTGTATATTTGGATATTTTCATAATAAAATATTGGGGGAGGGAGAATTCCTGTACACCCATTACCAAGGTACACCACTTGGTAATATTTTGCCACAGTTTTCTTTGTGTGTGTGATTAAATACATGTACATAAAAGATGTATATATAAATGCATCTCTTTTTTTCTGAACCATTTAAGAATAACTTGCATACGTCATGTGCTTTTTTTTTAAAACATCTTTATTGAAGTATAATTGCTTTACAATGGTGTGTTAGTTTCTGCTTTATAACAAAGTGAATCAGTTATACATATACATATGTTCCCATATCTCTTCCCTCTTGCGTCTCCCTCCCTCCCACCCTCCCTATCCCACCCCTCTAGGTGGTCACAAAGCTCAGAGCTGATCTCCCTGTGCTATGCGACTGCTTCCTACTAGCTATCGGTTTTACATTTGGTAGTGTATATATGTCCATGCCACTCTCTCACTTTGTCACAGCTTACCCTTCCCCCTCCCCATATCCTCAAGTCCATTCTCTAGTAGGTCTGTGTCTTTATTCCTGTCTTGCCCCTAGGTTCTTCATGACCTTTCCTTTTTTTCCTTAGATTCCATATATATGTGTTAGCATACGGTATTTGTTTTTCTCTTTCAGACTTACTTCACTCTGTATGACAGACTCTAGGTCCATCCACCTCATTACAAGTAAGCTATGTCTTTAGTCTCCTATAAAATCGAACAGTTCCTCGGCCTTTCTTTGTCTTTCATGGCACTAACTTTTTTCTTACTAAGGTAAACTTTATACTCTCAAGCTTACATATGAAGGAAGTGAGGTGCAGAATCAAGATTAGGCAATTGTAAGTGACAACTGGTAACGGACCTTCTGACTCCACAGGTCTGTGCTCTGTAATATATTTGAAGAGTACAGGCCAGTTATTTTGTAAAAGTTCCCTCAAATTTTGTGTGCTTGATGTTTTCTCGTAATTAGATTCAGTTAATGCACTTCTGACAGGAATACTACATGACAGATGTGTCTTCTTAGGGCATCTTATCAGGAAGCCTATAATATTAGCTTGTCCCATTATTGATAATGCCAACTTTAATCATTTGGTCAAAAGGGTGACCTCCAAGTCCCTATAGTTATAAAGTTACTGTTTTTCCCTTTGTCATTAATAAGTAACGTGAGGAATACATTCAGACTATGTATATATCCTGTTCTTTATCAAACTTCCACCCACTAGTTTTTGTATCCATTGATGATTTTTGCCTAAAAGAATTATTAGTATGAAAGTTGCAAAATGGTGATTTTCTAACTCTGTCATTCCTTCCATATTTAATACTGAGTGTTCTACTATAAAGAGGAGCTTTATCTTCTCCCTATTTATTTGTTCATTATCAGTGTGGATCCATGGATTCCATAGGTTATAATCCATTGCTATCATGATTTATTTTAATGCTCAATAGTCTCAGATGTGGTCAGTAGGATTCCCTTCAAGCTGGCTTATATGTCTTTTTTTGACGTCGCCAACATTTTTTTTGAGTACATCTTTATTTTCTGACACAAGGCTCATCTTGTACTTTCCCTGCCCCAGCACTGGAATCAACCATTTTCCTAAGGAGCCCTAATTTCTTTCAGGGACGGCATTTAGCAACCCAGATTTGGCACTAGGTTTGCTCATTGATATTGGGGTGTCATTGCTTCTAGTCCTTCATGTGAATAGAGCTAGGAATATATATCATGAATGATAAATTTATACAAATACTTCCAATTCCAGTCCAACCCCCAAAAGTTCTTTTTTACTTTCCCTCATTTCATATTTGTATCTCCCTTCTTACACAGTGAGAATCCTGGCTCTCAACATGAGTGTTTTTACATATTACATTATACACAATACATTTTCAGAATTGCTTTGCTCATATCACCATGAAAAACAAATCTACCTAGTAGAGTTTAAGATTTGCTTGTAGTTCTGTTTTCTTCTTTAGACTAATGGTACGTAATCAAGGTAGTGTGTTCATAAATTTTTCAGATTAGTTATTTTTTTTTAGTGTGGTTGTTTTTCATTTGAAATAGAGTTGTGCTCCCTTTTTTTGGTTTGTATTCAATTTCAGTTTTTTAACCCATTCTTACTGATGTGATTTTTAAATGTTTAACTTGTTTTTTAAATTGTGGTAAAGTATACATAACATAAAATTTACCATTTTAACCATTTTAAAGTGTATAGTTCAGTGGTATTAAGTACATTCACATTGTTGTACAACTATCACCACCATCCATCTCCAGAACTTTTTTCATCTTACAAAGCCACATGATTTGCTTTTATATTTTATTTTAAAAATATTAACATTATTCCAAAAGTCAAAACTATACAACTTGGTGTACTTAGAGAAGTGTCATTCCCTCTCATAACTTTTCTACTCCATTTCCTCCACCTCCTGTAGGTAACCAATTTCATTAGTTTCTGATTTAAGCTTTCTGTGTTTCCTTTTGCAAAATGGGCAAACGTATATATTTTCTTATTTCCTCTTCTATTTTACACAAATGTAGCATAATATGTATGTACTTTTGCACTTGGTTTTTTCACTTTAACAATAGATCTTGAAAATCCATATCATTTACAGAGCTCTTCCTCATTCCTTTTCTTTACAGCTGTGAAATACTCCATGGTATTTATATACCATAGTATATTCAATCATTCTCCTATATTTGAACATTTAGGTGGTTTTGAGAATATTTCAATTACAAATAGTGCTGAAATGAATAAGTTTGTGAGCGTATACTTTCTTATTATTGGAGTAGATTCCTAGAAGTGGGATTGCTGAATCAAAGGATAAATGCATTAGATATTAAGTTATCCTCCATTTTTCATTCCCACCAGCAATGTATGAGGGTGCCTGTTTCCCCACAGACTCAATGACATCATGTATTGAATTTTTGCCAAAATGATAGGTGAGATTTTTGTGTACTTAAAAAACTTACCTCAATTTTTTATTTGTTAAATTTACATGCAGTAAAATTCACTCTTTTTTAGTGTAGTCTTCTGAGTTTTGACAAATGCAAACAGTGTGTAACCACCCCAATAATTAAGGAGAGAAAGGCTGTATCCTCACAAAATATCTCCTTGTGTGGCCCCTTTGTAGTCAGTCCCTCTCCCCACCTCCAGCCCCTGATAGTCACTGATCTGTTCTCTACCCTTCTAGAATGTCATATAAATGGAATCATATGGCATGTCTCAGTGTATTTTTAAAAAATTTTTCTTACTATGAGTGTCTGTAAACGTTTTAATTTTTTACATATCTCTAGATCACATCTCTTCAGAACCAGCTATTTTCCCTTCCATACCCATCTCTTTGTCTCTCCAACTTAATGAAATTATTTTCTTCTCTGTGTGTTTCCCAGCAGGGCCTAAAAGAATGGTCATATGATATTCCACAGCATCAAAATAAATCCAAATTACATGCAATTGGTTTTGTTGGTGTTTTTCCTCTTGAGTATATTATTCTTCTCTATTATCCCAGTTTTACAACCCACAATGATAAACAGAACCGGGACAAATAAGTGGAAAGTTCTGCTATGTAGGATTTTTATTATTTATTAGATAAGGGAATTGGATATTTAAGAAAACCGATTATGACACAAAAACTTTAAAAAGACAGAAGTGCTTTCTTACAACCTTAGTGTTGCGTCCATCCCTCAAACAAAAGAATGACAAGTAAAAAAAAAATTTGCTGTCTATAACAGAAATTTAAGTCCTTGTTGGTGCCTACCTAATAAACCTAAAGGTTTGCCATGAATAAACACTTTAGAATATAACTTTTGATGTCCGCTGTGTTCAGCACATGTGCCACAGTTCCTGGGACACACAAGGTATTCAACAAGCTCTTGTTCATTCATTTTTAAAAATATCCCTCAGTAACATTGTTTTTGCTTTCCTGCTTTTACTTTTTTTTTTTTTTTGCTGTGTTGGGTCTTCCTTGCTGTGTGCGGGCTTTCGCTAGTTGCGGTGAGCCGGGGCTGCTCTTCGCTGCGGTGCGCGGGCTTCTCATTGTCCTGGCTTCTCTTGTTGCAGGGCACGGGCTCTAAGTGCGCAGGCTTCAGTAGTTGTGGCATGTGGGCTCAGTAGCTGTGGCTTGCGGGCTCTAGAGCTCAGGCTCAGTACTTGTGGCACACGGGCTTAGTTGCTCCACGGCATGTGGGATCTTCCCCGGCCAGGGCTCGAACCCGTGTTCCCTGCATTGGCAGGCGGTTTCTTAACCACTGTGCCACCAGGGAAGCCCGAACTTTCTTTTTTTTTTAATTTGAAATACTTTGGAGGCCAAATAAGGGACTTGGATAGCTCCTATCAATCACGTGGCTAGGTCCAATTTTTCTAGAATATTACACGAAAGAGGTGTTCAAAGAGTTCTAAAGAGTCTCCAGGAAAAAGTTTCTGTCGTAACAACCTTAAGCCATCTTGGACGCTGAAAGCCCGCAATGCTTCACAACTGCGCACGCGTATTTGAAGGGCCGCTAAGCCCGCCATCTTTACGTTTAATGAAAGGGGCGGCCCCTCATCCTTAGCGGACCAATGTAAAACCTCCAGATTGTCATTTTTCTATTGGCTAACAGAGACCAATTAGAAGTGAACCGTCTTTTAGCGGGCGTCTGGCTGTACAGCGCCCTGACGTAATGTGAGGGGACTACGGGCAGGGCTGAGCTGGACCAATGAGGAGGCGCGAGGGGGCTGGTTTGACTGTTCTCACGCCCAACCCTCAGACCCAGCCCCAGGAAAGTTTCCCTTCTAGGAAGGAGAGAAGCGAACATGGCAGCGCGTTGGTGGCTTTGGTGTGTCTCTGCGACCGTGGCGGTGGCACTGCTGCTCGTTTACGGGGTTCCCTCAGCCTGTGCCCAGAGAAAGAAGGAGGTAAGGACGCTGTTTCCAGCAACACGGGCTTCTCCCAACGAGTGGGGCTTGAGAGGGTCTGTTTTGTCCTTCCCGATCCCTTTTCCCCGCCGATTCTGTATCTTTGGTGGCTCCAATTCCGCCGTTTGGGGAATTGTGGGGTTCGCGAGGGAAGAAACTGTAATAACCTTGTCTTCTGGGATTGTAGAGTCTGAGAGTGGGGTGGGGTAGGTGACAAGCTGGCTTCTATAGGCCTGTGGGTGTACATAGCTACGAGTTTTGACACTTCTTTGAGTATGGGCCCCATCAGGTGGTGGCGGGAAGTTCGACTTTAGATCCAAGGGGTAGATTATCTGAGTCTTTCTTCTGTCAGTAGATGTAACTCCCTTTTAGACATGTGAGAACTATATATTTTGTAGCATTTTCACTTGAGGAATGAGAGGAGTAAACAGAAGAGCGGAGCTATGCCAAATTTATTTCATTGTCCAAATAATTGATTCAAAGCAAGTTACCAGACTGAAGCTCTTAAACCATTTTCAATGATTTACCAAATATCAAGCGCGCCAGGCGCTGTTGTGAGGAGCTTAGTGTATATAAGTGAACAAAACTAAGATTCCTCCTCGTGGAATTTACTGACTTCGGCAAGTGGAGGAGATACAGTATTCTTTACTCACCATTAAGCAATCCAAGCTGAGGAATTTTAACATTGTTGTTTTGAAACATGTGTAGAGCCGTATGCTCTTAGAGCTTTACAGATTACTAGCAATTCTTTATGCTCTCTAATATTGTCAATGAGGAAACCCAAGTCCTAAATTTACACAGTTAACTCTTGCAGAACAAGGACTGAAATCCTAGGTCAGTCAGTCTTATGCTATTTCCTGTACATTCTGTGCCTCCTTCTAGTACACAATACCTGTACAGGCACTTTTAAAATGCCATTTAAACATCTCCGATGCTTGTCAACTTGAGCTGAATTTAAGAGAACCTACCTTCTCTGTTTTTGAATATGTGTACTATTCCATAAGAAAAAAATAAGCTAGCATATTAAAACGAGTTACTTAATAGATTGGCAAAAAGTAAAATTAAAAATACACAATTTTCAAAGTAATGGTGAAATGAGCAGGCTCATACACTGGAACTAGAAATCTATGTGCTTTTTTAGGAGGGTTCCAAGCCATTTTTACGTGGAAAACAAGATGTAGAGCAATACATAGTTTTATATTCTAGAGGCCTTTTATGTTAAAATATATATATGTGTATGTATATATAGAGAGAAACCTTTGTAAGGATATACAACAGTGGATATCTCTGGGTAGTTGGGATTGTTCATTAGGGGAACACTGTAACTTTTTACCTTATATGTTGGTATTGTCTAAATTTCTACAACCACCACTTACTGTTTTTTAATAAAACGTGAAAAATGTTAAAAACTAGTATTTCTACCAGTTAAATTATTTATTCATTTAACCTCTCACTAAACTAGAAGCAGAAGAGCCTAGCAGGGGATAGATTACTTTCAAAAGGAATCAGCAATGAATTATGTACTTTATTTTTTATTTTTATCTTCTAAACATCTTTATTGGAGTATAATTGCTTTACAATGGTGTGTTAGTTTCTGCTTTATAACAAAGTGAATCAGTTATACATATACATATGTCCCCATATCTCTTCCCTCTTGCATCTCCCTCCCTCCCACCCTCCCTATCCCACCCCTCTAGGTGGTCACAAAGCACAGAGCTGATCTCCCTGTGCTATGTGGCTTGTTTCCCACTAGCTATCTATTTTACGTTTGGTAGTGTATATATGTCCATGCCACTCTCTCACTTCGTCCCAGCTTACCCTTCCCCCTCCCCGTATCCTCAAGTCCATTCTCTAGTAGGTCTGTGTCTTTATTCCTGTCTTGCCCCTAGGTTCTTCATGACCTTTTTTTTTTTTTTTATTCCATATGTATGTGTTAGCATACTGTATTTGTTTTTCTCTTTCTGACTTACTTCACTCTGTATGACAGACTCTAGGTCCATCCACCTCACTACAAATAACTCAATTTTGTTTCTTTTTATGGCTGAGTAATCCATTGTATATATGTGCCACATCTTCTTTATCCATTCATCTGTCGATGGACACTTAGGTTGCTTCCATGTCCTGGCTATGGTAAATAGCGCTGCAGTGAACTTTGTGGTACATGTCTCTTTCTGAATTATGATTTTCTCAGGGTATATGCCCAGTAGTGGGATTGCTGGGTCATATGGTAGTTCTATTTTTAGTTTTTTAAGGAACCTCCATACTGTTCTGCACAGTGGCTGTATCAATTTACATTCCCACCAACAGTGCAAGAGGGTTCCCTTTTCTCCACACCCTCTCTAGCAATTATTGTTTGTAGATTTTTTGATGATGGCCATTCTGACCAGTGTGAGATGATATCTCATTGTAGTTTTGATTTGTATTTCTCTAATGATTAATGATGTTTTATGTACTTTAAAATTGCTAACACGGTGGATTTTATGTTACGTGAATTTTATCTCAATAAAAAATTTTTTTTAAGGAATCAGATTCTAACTCCCTTCCCATCATGCCACTGTTCAAGACCCTTATCACTCTTGCAAATCTCTTGCCATAAGTGCCTAACTGGTCATCCTTGAACTCATCCTTCATAGTGTTGCCAGAGATGCTAAGGTAAAAAACTGAAAACCGAAAGTTTAAAATAACCTATTTTGCAAAGTATAAAAGGACTTCTGTAGTCTGTCCCTGGTCTGCTTTTTCCAGGCTCATCTCAATTCAAGCTCCTCCCTCTACTGGCCGCATGGCTTGCGGGATCTTAGTTCTCCCACCAGGGATTGAACCTTTGCCCCGGCAGTGAGAGTGCCGAGTCCTAACCACTGGACTGCCAGGGAATTCCTGCCTTGATCTTTCTATACTCTCTTGCAAGTATCTATACTTGCTGGAGTATCTCCCTTCTTCTCCCTCACCCCACTCCCTCATTCACCTGAGGGTTCCTGCTCTTCAAGTCTTAGCTCAAACATTACCTTCCTTCTCAACTAATGTTTTCTTGGTTCCCCCAGCTGAATTGAGATGAATTCAGCACATTGTATTGTCATTGTTTATATACCAGTCTTTCCCATTAGACTGTGAGCATCTTGAATACAGACACTTTTGTTTAATTGAGGTATAGTTGATTTACAATATTATATGAGTTTCAAGTGTACAACATGGTGATTCACCATTTTTAAAGATCATACTCCATTTATAGTTATTATAAAATATTGGTTATGAATACAGACACTTTTAAATTTTTTTTTCACACCTAGCAGTATCTGTCAAACATCTAATTAATTAATTAATTAACTGTGTGCATATAAAGTCAGGAATCTGTTCTTTCACTTGCAAGTTTGTTTAGGTTTCACAATCTAAAATTGGATTTTCTCATCAGTAAACAAGGAATAAGTATAGGCTGGTAAAGTTGGTTTCGTTTTTATACCTTTCCCCTGTAACTGAGCATGTTTTGGACTTTTTAATAATGAGATTACTGTGATACTACTTAGAGACAGTTTAAAAATATAGGCGTTCCGTTGCAAAACGCTTACTTTTTATGTCAATTTTTGAAAACATTATTTAAAAAAAATCCCAGGTCTATCCACCATAGTAGATTTGGCTTTAAATGGTAGGATAATGTATGATCTTATAATCTAAGTATTCTGTTTAAAAAGGCACCTCTCCTGTATAACTGAGTCACTTTGCTGTACAGCAGTAATTAGCACAACATTGTAAATCAACTACACTTAAATTAAAAAAAAAATAGAGGGCTTCCCTGGAGGCACCGTGGTTAAGAATCTGCCTGCCAATGCAGGGGACACAGGTTTGAGCCCTGGTCCGGGAAGATCCCACATGCCGTGGAGCAACTAAGCCCGTGCACCACAACTACTGAGCCTGAGCTCTAGAGCCTGAGAGCCGCAACTACTGAGCCTGCGTGCCTAGAGCCCGTGCTCTACAACAAGAGAAACCACCAAAATGAGAAGCCCAAGCACCACAACAGAGAGTAGCCCCTGCTCGCCACAACTAGAGAAAGCCTGTGTGCAGCAATGAAGACCCAATGCAGCCAAAAATAAATAAATTTATTAAAAAAAATAGAGAACAACAAAAAAAGACACCTCTCCTAAATGAATATAATTAAAAATCACTCAAGTTCTTCATAGTTGTCTGTTGTTAAATGGAATGCTACCCTACTTATCGGATTACTTACGCTCGTAAAAGTGTTTTCACTGGGACATTGACTTATTCTCTAATATTTATTCAATGCCTTCTACATGTCATGCACTATGGTTTACATGCATTATCTCTAATCCTCACAATAACCCTGCAGAGTATTAGCCCTTTTTGAAAGGTGAGGAAACTGACACTGAGCAAGAGAGACGTTGGGGGTTTGCCTAAAGAAGCACAGCTGTAGAGGCTGAGCTGGGATTCTACCCCTTGTCTGACTCCAAAGCGTATGCTCTCTGCTAGGCCACAAAGGCTTATTTTGCAGTGACTTATTTTATTTTTATGGTGAATTATTTCCCCCTCTGGTAGAAAGAAAGTTGCTTATTCTTGCAACTGGTGTCATTTTAGGGAGGCAGCATGATAAAAATGAAAAGGCATGGTCTTTGACAAAATTATCCATATTTCAAGACTTCCCTGGTGGTCCAGTGGGTAAGACTCTGAGCTCCCAATGGAGGGGGCCTGAGTTCGATCCCTGGTCAGGGAACTAGATCCCGCATGCATGCCGCAACTAAGAGTCCGCATGCCACAACTAAAGATCCCACATGATGCAAGGAGGATCCTGCATGCTGCAACTAAGACACAGTGCAGCGAAAATAAATAAATAAATAAATAAATATTAAAAAAAAAATTGACAATTCTTCACTTGTAAAAAACTATCCATATTTCTTGATCTACTTCTGGGAATCTATAATAGAAAAATAATATGGAATATGGAAAAGAGTGTCTTTTTTTTTCTTTTTTTTGGCCACACTGCGTGGCTTGTGGGATCTTAGTTCCCCGACCAGGGATCGAACCCGGGCCCTGTGAGTGAAAGCCATCAGTCCAAACCACCAGACTGCCAGGGAATTCCCTGGAAAAGAGTGAATGCACAAAGCATACTGAAACATTAAAAAATGGTCTTAATAATGCTAGGGTGGCAGATAGTTTTCCTCCCGTTTTCTCAGTTTTCAAAAAATTGTGTAAAATTTTAAAGATCATGTATGTTAATGCAACCCAAGTGATCTTTAGCAAGTTACTCTGAGTCTCATTTTCCTTATCAGTAGAATGGGAAAATGCCTATTTTTTTTTTTGTATTGTGAGAATTAAAGGAGATGAGGGCTGTAAAGTGCCTAATGCAGTACCTGGTATGTAGAAGACATTAGATGAATATTATTGATAGAAAATAAGATTGTGTTCCTCTGCAGTATAAAATATTTTTCAATTGATCTTTTTGTATTGTTTTCATGAAGATTATTCAGAAAATAAAATTATCTGCATATTTTGACAAGGCAGGCAATTATTGGAAAAACTTCTGTATTCTTTGACATTGCTTTGAGAAGTGATGCATGAAAGTATCACATGCACAAAACCCCAGCAATTACTTAGAAAATACCTTATTACCAAGAACCAAAGGCTCAGTAGCATTGCAAAACAAACAAATTGAGACATACTCCAGAAATAAACATCAAGGAGAGGGGACAGTGGTATATTTTAGCCCTGTCCAAGAAGTACGTGAACTGAGAATGGAGCAGATAGCATTTAAGGATTACAAATACTCTCTTCTCTGTTCACTGTCTTTCTCCTTCAGTCATTATCTGCCAATTATGTTTCCAGGTCTGTTCAGTCTCACTTGTAATTTAAGGATGGAGTTGAAAATTTATTCCTTAACCAGGAATATTTTAAACTAACATTTGTAGGCTAGTGGATTATTAAGAAAGCTAAAAATATCAAGAATTTTTATGAATAAACCCTGATGGTCTAGAACACAGATATAATGAAATAAGTTTTGGGGGAAAGGGAGGTGCATTTTAGAGGAATTCAGACTGGTGATGCTTAACTTTATTACTTCTGAAATTCAAAAGTAATCTTAATGGCAGCATCAGAATTTAGCTTTAAATTATAGTGGATTCCTATATGCCAGGGGTCCCCAACCCCCGGGCCACAGACTGGTACCCGTCCGTGGCCTGTTAGGAACCGGGACTCACAGCAGGGGCTGAGCGGCAGGCGGCCGGGCGGGCGAGCGTCAGATCAGCAGGGGCATTAGATTCTCATAGGAGTGCGAACCCTACTGTGAACCGCGCATGCAAGGGATCTAGGTTGCGCACTCCTTATGAGAATCTAATGCCTGATGATCTGAGGTGGAGCTGAGGCGTCGATGCTCTACAAATACAGATTATCATTAGCAGAGAGGTTTGACTGTACAGAGACCATAATAAATCAATTGCTTGCAAACTCATATCAAAACCCTATCAGTGAGTGGCAAGGGAAAACAAGCTCAGGGCTCCCACTGATTCTGCATTATGGTGAGCTGTATAATTATTTCATTATATATTGCAATGTAATAATAATAGAAATAAAGTGCACAATAAATGTAATGCACTTAAATCATCCCGAAACCATCCCCCCGCCCCCCCCCCGTCCATGGAAAAACTATCTTCCATGAAACCAGTCCCCGGTGCCGAAAAGGTTGGGGACCACTGCTATATGCTGTCTTTGCTGAGTGATATTTAGTGATAATAGGAGAATTTGTAGTTGTTAAGGCTTAATCTATTTTTTTTTCTTTTTTTTTTTTTTTTTTTTTAAATTTATTTACTTATTTTATTTATTTTTGGCTGTGTTGGGTCTTCGTTTCTGTGCGAGGGCTTTCTCCAGTTGCGGCGAGCAGGGGCCACTCTTCATCGCGGTGCGCGGGCCTCTCACTGTCACGGCCTCTCCTGCCGCGGAGCACAGGCTCCAGACGCGCAGGCTCAGCAGTCGTGGCACACGGGCTCAGTTGCTCCGCGGCACGTGGGATCCTCCCGGACCAGGGCTCGAACCCGTGTCCCCTGCATTGGCAGGCAGATTCTCAACCACTGCGCCACCAGGGAAGCCCCCAAGGCTTAATCTATTTTGCTAGAGCTAATTGGGATACATATTATGCAAGCAAGTAGAATAAAATTAAATTAGTGCAGTGCTGTGTTACTGCACTTTCTTGGTCCTTTTAATCCCTTGTAGTTCTAAAATTTTCATCGTACTTGATTATTACTAACAGAATTAGAGATATTAATTGACTTCCTGTTAGTGGGATTATTTTGTGGCCATACTAATTTAAATGTTTCAAGAGAAGAGAAAGACTTTAAGCTTACTTAACTTTGTTGGTAAGTATTATATTTTAATTGTGAATATTATTACTCTTCTTTTTGTTTTATTTAAATAGTTGAAAGTAAAGTAATGTACTCCAAGAAGGGGAGATATCAATTGATTGTGAAAGTCTTTGCTTATACATTTAATGTTTTTTCATAGTAAACTTATATTTTGTTTTAAATAAATATATCCAGTGCAAATTTAAAAACTGGATGGATATATTTTCTCAAATGTTTTTTAAAACTGTTAGTGGAAAAAGTATTTGCAATAGGAGTTGTTTCCAAATCAATTACTTTTTTGAGTTGCTGAGCTCACTTGATAAACCTCTTACCTTTATGTACCATAGTCCTTGGAAAATATCTTTCTTACTAATAACTTTAAAGTATTAAATAGTAAATAGAAGGACCTGAAGGTCACAGGTGATATTTTAATCCTTTACTTTTGAAGGTTATGACTTTGGAAGGTAAAGGAATACTTAGAGAGTGAATAGTGGGACTTTTAGTGTAGAGCCTATAGAGAAACAAAATTTTTATTTCTGAGGCATAGCTTTCAGTACCCAAACAATGGGCTCTTGACAACGGATGAGAGGCATCCTAAGGAAGAAGGTTCTTCAGTACTAGCGATTTACTCCGATCAAGAAAACTTTTAACTCAAATGTGAAGAAAAGAGAAATTCCTTTATAAAATCATATAACAGAAGAGACAAAAGAGGACTAGTGAAAGAAGTGTCTAGGAATTATTAACGTGTTATATATATATATTTTTTAACATCTTTATTGGCGTATAATTGCTTTACAATGGTGTGTTAGTTTTTGCTTTATAACAAAGTGAATCAGTTATACATATACATATATTCCCATATCTCTTCCCTCTTGCATCTCCCTCCCTCCCACCCTCCCTATCCCACCCCTCTAGGTGGTCACAAAGCACCGAGCTGATCTCCCTGTGCTATGCGGCTGCTTCCCACTAGCTATCTATTTTACGTTTGATAGTGTATATATGTCCATGCCACTCTCTCACTTTTTCACAGCTTACCCTTCCCCCTCCCCATATCCTCAAGTCCATTCTCTAGTAGGTCTGTGTCTTTATTCCCGTCTTGCCCCTAGGTTCTTCATGACCTTTTCTTTTTTTCCTTAGATTCCATATATATGTGTTAGCATACGGTATTTGTTTTTCTCTTTCTGACTTACTTCACTCTGTATGACAGACTCTAGGTCCATCCACCTCAGTACAAATAACTCCATTTCGTTTCGTTTTATGGCTGAGTAATATTCCATTGTATATATGTGCCACATCTTCTTTATCCATTCATCTGTTGATGGACACTTAGGTTGCTTCCATGTCCTGGCTATTGTAAATAGTGCTGCAGTGAACATTGTGGTGCATGACTCTTTTTGAATTATGGTTTTCTCAGGGTATATGCCCAGTAGTGGGACTGCTGGGTCATATGGTAGTTCTATTTTTAGTTTTTTAAGGAACCTCCATACTGTTCTCCATAGTGGCTGTATCAATTTACATTCCCACCAACAGTGCAAGAGTGTTCCCTTTTCTCCACACCCTCTCCAGCATTTATTGTTTCTAGATTTTTTGACGATGGCCATTCTGATCGGTGTGAGATGATATCTCATTGTAGTTTTGATTTGCATTTCTCTAATGATTAATGATGTTGAGCATTCTTTCATGTGTTTGTTGGCAATCTGTGTATCTTCTTTAGAGAAATGTCTATTTAGGTCTTCTGCCCATTTTTGGATTGGGTTGTTTGTTTTTTTGATATTGAGCTGCATGAGCTGCTTGTAAATTTTGGAGATTAATCCTTTGTCAGTTGCTTCATTTGCAAATATTTTCTCCCATTCTGAGGGTTGTCTTTTGGTCTTGTTTATGGTTTCCTTTGCTGTGCAAAAGCTTTGAAGTTTCATTAAGTCCCATTTGTTTATTTTTGTTTTTATTTTCATTTCTCTAGGAGCTGGGTCAAAAAGGATCTTGCTGTGATTTATGTCATAGAGTGTTCTGCCTATGTTTTCCTCTAAGAGTTTGATAGTGTCTGGCCTTACATTTAGGTCTTTAATCCATTTTGAGTTTATTTTTGTGTATGGTGTTAAGGAGTGTTCTAATTTCATACTTTTCCATGTAGCTGTCCAGTTTTCCCAGCACCACTTATTGAAGAGGCTGTCTTTTCTCCACTGTATATTCTTGCCTCTTTTATCAAAGATAAGGTGACCATATGTGTGTGGGTTTATCTCTGGGCTTTCTATCCTGTTCCATTGATCTATATTTCTGTTTCTGTGCCAGTACCATACTGTCTTGATTACTGTAGCTTTGTAGTATAGTCTGAAGTCAGGGAGCCTGATTCCTCCAGCTCTGTTTTTCTTTCTCAAGATTGCTTTGGCTATTCAGGGTCTTTTCTGTTTCCATACAAATTGTGAAATTTTTTGTTCTAGTTCTGTGAAAAATGCCAGTGGTAGTTTGATAGGGATTGCATTGAATCTGTAGATTGCTTTGGGTAGTAGAGTCATTTTCACAATGTTGATTCTTCCAATCCAAGAACATGGTATATCTCTCCATCTATTTGTGTCATCTTTAATTTCTTTCATCAGTGTCTTATAATTTTCTGCTTACAGGTCTTTTGTCTCCTTAGGTAGGTTTATTCCTAGATAAGGTGTTATATTTGAGTTATCTAGAATATATCACATTCTTCAACCATTTCAGGAAGATCAGGTGGTGGTTTATTTTTAGGAATGGTGTATTTTTTCCTGTTGTGTATAATTTGAATTGCTTAATGTTTATTTAATTTCCCTGTGTAATTGCATAGAAATTATATAACACGTGGTCCTTACCCGTAAGAATTAAAATGTAGAGCAGTAGTACTCAAACTTCAGTGTATAAAGAATCACTTGGGGAACTCCCCTGGTGGCACAGTGGTTAAGAATCCACCTACCAACGCAGGGGACACGGGTTTGATCCCTGATCCGGGAAGATCCCACATGCCGCTGAGCAACTAAGCCTGTGTGCCACAACTACTGAGCCTGCGCACCACAACTACTGAAGTCCACGCACCTAGAACCCGTGCTCTGCAGCAAGAGAAGCCACCGCAATGAGAAGCCCATGCATGTGGCCCCCGCTCACCGCAAGTAGAGAAAGCCTGCGCGCAGCAACAAAGACCCAATGCAGCCAAAAATAAATAAATAAAATAAATAAATTTTAAAAAAAGCATCACTTGGGGTACATGTTAAAATTCTGTATTCTTGGAATCCACCAGAAGCTAAAGAACCCCCCAGGAAGAGAAAGGGAAATCACAGCCTTGATTAAAGACTTAAAGGCATCAGAGGTGGTAAGTGATGCAATATCTCACAACAACAGCCCTCAGTGGCCAGTGAAAAATGACTAACAGGAACTGAAGCCTTATAGCAGATTATTACCAACTGGTTTCAATTGTTGCTCCCATAGCCCAGGCTGTTCCAGACATTGCGACTGCAACTGAATCCATTACACAGACTGATGACAGGTGGTATGTAGTCTTAGACATCACTAACACCTTCTGTGCCATCTTACTGATATTTGAGGATCAAGGTCAGTTCATTTTCAGGTAGCAAGGCCTCCTATATATGTTTATAGTATTCTCTAGGGGTACCTAAGCTCCCCTGCCATTTGCTACCAGTTGGTGAGTCAGGATTTAGCATAAGTTCCTCTACCCTTCCATGTTTAAAGCTTTCACTATATGGATGATGCCTTGTTGGCAAGTAAAAGCCTCAGTCTCAATGACCTTGTTGGTGGTGCTCTCATACTACAGAGGTAGCCAGGAGCAGTAGCTGATAAACCCGACAAAATTCAAGGGCCTGCTCACCAGGCAAAGTTCCTTGGGACTAAGTGAGTGGATTTATAATACTCAATTCCTGTTGCGGTCATGGAAAAACGGCTGTCTCTTTGGCCCACCAAACCAAACAGGAAACCCAGCACCCTGTTGGACAGTTTTGGGTATTGGAGACAGTATGTGGCTCACTCAGGCATGCTGCTTGGTCTTTTATATCAGCTAACCTGCTAATCAGCATCCTTTGAGTAGGGCTTATGTAGATCTACTGAATCAAATTTATTGGAGGGGGGCTTCCCTAGTGGCGCAGTGGTTGAGAATCTGCCTGCCAATGCAGGGGACACGGGTTCGAGCCTTGGTCTGGGAAGATCCCACATGCCGCGGAGCAACTGGGCCCGTGAGCCACAATTACTGAGCCTGCGCATCTGGAGCCTGTGCTCCGCAACAAGAGAGGCCGCGATAGTGAAAGGCCCGCGCACCGCGATGAAGAGCGGCCCCCGCTTGCCACAACTAGAGAAAGTCCTCGCACAGAAACGAAGACCCAACACAGCCATAAATAAACAAAAATAAATAAATTAAAAAAAAATTTATTGGAGGATGAAACCTAGAAGTCTGCACTTTTAACAGGCTCCTTTATACTAGCCACACTTTGAGAAACATGGGCCTAGTAAGTTTATTATCCATTATGCTAAGGGCTTGCTCTGGGAAGTTTTGATTTACTTTATCACCAAGTCTTTCTTTTACATTGTGTTCTGATCGGTAATTAATAAAAATAGTTTTGAATACATAATAAGATTATAAAAGCTTAAATCGGACTGTGAAAATCCTTTTCAGTTTACAACAGTGGTTCTCAGGAGGGAGTGGGGAATTTTATTTCCCAAGGGTTATCTGGCAATGTCTGGAGACATTTTTGGTTATTGGCAGCTGGTGATGCTACTGGCATCTAATAGGTAGAGGTCAGGGATGCTGCTCAACATGCAATGTGCAGGACAGCTCCCCACAAAAGAATTATCTGGCCCAAGATGTCAGTAACCCTGCTGCTGAGAAACCTTGGTTTAGAATGATCTGTTTGAATCCTAGCTCTGTGTCTTACTATGGCACTTTGGCCAAGTTGCTTAACCTCTCTCATCCTGTTTACTCAACATTTAAATGAACTAAAAATAGAGTACTTAACCTCATAGTGTTGTTCTGAGGATTGAATTAAATACTTATTCTATAAGGAGAGAAGTTGCTGCCTGACACATACGTACTAAGCATTCCAAATAGTAACTGCTATTTTCTCCATAAAATCAAGATAGGCTTACTTTAAGATATATTAAAATGTTAAAAGATTGGGTCATTGTGAATAAGGATTATAGCTTCTAATTATCATGTCCCAAGCTATGTTCATGTACTTTTATTGTAAAAGTTTAAAACTAGTTCATTAAAAAAAAAAATGAACTGAGAAAGTAACCTAATTAATTGACTCGGTAATAAGCAGTCTTTTGAGGTAATAATCCCGTTTATAAGAGCTTTAAAGAGAATTTGTAATTCCTTTGAACTAATTTCTTCTACTTGATAAGTTATTTGGGGATTGTATAGCCAGAAATCTGGTCTTTCCAGTCTGTTAATAAACAAGAAGAGGAATATAATACATTTTTTACATAGACCTATTCAAGACTTTGTTTAAGAAGACTTCACATGTTTATCACTAATTCAAAGCACATAACATTTGTTTTATTGGAATGATCATATATCTATGTGATTGAATGGAGATAGACTATATGAAACTATACCTGTTACTGCTTTACATTTTTTTCCCTAAAATAGCCCGAAATAGTATCTGTAGCCATGGTGAATAAAATAGGCAAATTATGTTTGAATTTGCTGGTAAGTGTCAAATTTAATTTGAAAATATAACAAAATTAATGACTGCTTTAGAATATAGAGTGCGTATTTTCTGTGAACTAATATTGTTCTCTTAGCCAAGAGGATCATTAAGGCTGTATCAAATAATAAGAATTCATTTTTTGGAAAAACTGAGTTTAATTTATGCAGCCTTATTTTAAATCAAATATTCCCTATTATTGACAATTGTTGGTAACTAATTCTACTGCTAAAGATGAACTAGCCTCTACCGCTTGTTCCTTGTCCTATCTACCTTCTAGTTCACTCTCTTCCACTGCCTTTACCACCAACCTGTTTCCTTTTTTTTTAATTGAAGTATAGTTGATTTACAATGTTGTGTTAGTTTTAAATGTACAGCACAGTGATTCAGTTATACACATATATATTCTTTTTCAGATTCTTTTCCCTTGTAGGTTATTACAAAATATTGAGTATAGTTCCCTGTGCTATACAGTAGGTCCTTGTTGGTTATCTATTTTATATATAGTACTGTGTATATGTTAATCCCAAATTCCTAATTTATCCCTCCCCTAACAACCTGTTTCCTTAGTATCATTCATTGTTCCACAAGTCTTGTTAATTATTTGTTATACCAGTCTTCTGCGAGTGTATATATTTCTCTGTGGGCTTATTAGAGACTATATTCATTTTTCCATGTGTGGCATATTCATTTTGTGGCTCTTACTGGAATTACTTTATATCTGCTACAAAACTATTTTTTTTATGCCATCTTTCTCTATTGTTCATAGAAGTGTACTCAGGAAGTAAATTTTTTTTCAGTATTGCCTGAATTCAGGCATGCTTTAAAGGTAAATCATGCATTTTTAGAATCCATGTTATTGTTGCCTTCCTGAAATTAAAAAAAAATCCCATTTCTATTAAGTGTTTATGTGTGCAATCATCTTTTTTTCCTTATATGTTAATGATGCAAGTGAGTCCATTCCCAGCTGGGTTCTGTTAAATAGAAATTCAGTACACACTAACTGAATGCCTACTATGTGGTAAAGTACTATGTGTGTCTGCTCTCTAGTAGCTAATAATCTAGAGAAGGAAACAGATATCAAATTGTCTTAGAATGATAAGTGCTATAACACAGGTAAAAAGTGTTGTGAAACATCTAGCAGGGGTGGGGGGATTAATATACTTGTGTCCTGGGTCCTTGACCACCTAGGAAAACCATTTAGGGTCATTCAATTACAACCCACTAAACCCACTAGACGCGCATTCTTTGAGAATTTTTTTGGGATGACTAAAGCCACAGAAGCTATTCTTATTGGTTCCAGGGATTATTTTTCTTAGCCTAAGTCTGAGGCAACTCGTTTGCATTACTGACAGCTATCTTTCAAGGAGTGCTATCTTTCTATTAGGTTCCTGATCCACTTCCCAACTGAAAAGGCACATCCTAACATCTGTTCTTTGATGATTGAGTTTAATGAGAAGGAACTATTTTTAAAGTTTGAATGCCAGTGCCCTGCCCAAACTTCAGTGTAAGTAATGGGAAATGTAATTGGTCGAATGCTTCTGAATAGTGAACCACTCCATGATTTCCCAACCCTTTACAAACATATCCCTGTAAAGAAGAACAAAACCATAAATTAGCATTAACTCTGCATTGAGATTCTTCTGCACTTCTTTTTTTATCTTTTCCCATCTTCTTACTACTCTTGCAAAGTTTGAACGTAAGGGTAGAGGTGAGGGGAAGGATAAGTGAATATGATTGCGTTCATTTCAAACTGAAATTCTCATTGACTAACCATGCTTCTCTTCCATTGCCTCATGATGACTGGCTTTTAAAAAGAAACAAACAAAATGTAGCTCTTTCTTTGTGTAGACGTAAATTTTCATTTCTCCGAGATAAATGTTTGGGAATGCAGTTGCTGGATTGTATGGTTAGTGTATATTTTACTTGCTTAATTTTTTTTAACATCTTTGTTGGAGTATAATTGCTTTACAGTGGTGTACTTGCTTAATTTTTTAAAGAAACTGCCAAACTGTTTTCCAGAGTGACTGTACCATGGTACATTCCCACCAAAAATGTATGAGAGACCCAGTTTCTCTACATCCTCGCCAGAATTTGGTATTGTTGGTATATTTTATTTTAGTAACGGGTATGTAGTGATAGCTCATTGTGCTTTTAATTTGCATTTCTGTAACGGCTGATGATGTTGAACATCTTTTTGTGTGTTTCTTTGTCATCAGTAGATCATCTTCGATGAAATCTCTTCATGTCTTGCCTATTTTGTTTGTTTTACTGTTGAGTTTTGATAGTTTTAAAAAATATATTCTAGCCACTAATCCTTTTTAGATGTGTGGTTTGTAAATATTTTCTCCCACTCTGTAGCTTGTCTTCACATCCTTATAACAGGGTCTTTCACAGAGCAAAGGTTTTTAATTTTGATGAGGTCCAGTTTACCTTTTTTTTTTTCTTTTTTATGAATCGTGCTTTTGGTGTCAGGTCTAAGAACTCTTTGCCTATCCCTTGATCCTGAACATTTTCTCCCATATTTTTTTCCTAATTTTTAAATAGTTTTCATTTTTACATTTAGGTATGTGATCCATTTTTAATTAATTTTTTTTAAATAAACAAGGAACTTTTTTTAAATTTATTTATTTATTTATTTATTTTTGGCTGTGTTGGGTCTTCGTTTCTGTGCGAGGACTTTCTCTAGTGGCGGCAAGCGGGGGCCACTCTTCATTGCGGTGCGCGGGCCTCTCACTATCGCGGCCTCTCTTGTTGCGGAGCACAGGCTCCAGACGCGCAGGCTCAGTAGCTGTGGCTCACGGGCCTAGTTGCTCCGCGGCATGTGAGATCTTCCCAGACCAGGGCTCGAACCCGTGTCCCCTGCATTGGCAGGCGGATTCTCAACCACTGCGCCACCAGGGAAGCCCTAATTAATTTTAAAAATAAATTTATTTATTTATTTTATCCATGTATTTTTGGCTCTGTTGGGTCTTTGTTGCTGCGTGCAGGCTTTTTCTCTAGTTATGGCGAACAGGGGCTACTCTTCGTTGTGGTGCGCTGGCTTCTCATTGTGGTGGCTTTCTCTTGTTGCGGAGCATGGGCTTTAGGCACGAGGGCTTCAGTAGTTGTGGCAGGCAGGCTCAGTAGTTGTGGCTCACGGGCTCTAGAGTGCAGGCTTAGTAGTTGTGGCACATGGGCTTAGTTGCTCCGCGGCATGTGCGATCTTCCCGGACCAGGGCTCGAACCCGTGTCCCCTGCCTTGGCAGGCGGATTCTTAACCACTGCGCCACCAGGGAAGCCCCTTTAATTAATTTTTGTATAAGGTGTGAAGTTTAGTTTGAGGTTCATATTTTTGACTATGGATGTCCAGTTGCTTCAGCACCATTTATTGAAAAGGCCGTCCTTTCTGTACTGAGTTGATTTTGCACCTTTGTGAAATATCAGTTGGCTGTACTTGTGTAGGTCTATTTCTGGCTTTTGTTTCTGTTCCATTGATCTATGTATCTATCCTTTTATGTAGCTATATAATAAACCTTAAAATCAGGTAGAGTGGCTTTTCCCACTTTCTTTGGAATCTTTAGCAAATGAAAGGTTTTTTGATTTTATCTTATTTTATTTATTAGGTTATAAATAAGTAATTCACATAAAAAATGTAGTATTGCAATATACGTTTAAATCTCATCATGAAATAATGTAATTTTAAGAATAATTATCATCAGGCACAAGTACTAAATTTAATTTTTAGTTCTTTCACATTTTTTATGTACCTCTGCTTATTAATCGTGGTTTTAAGTAAGTTGTCTAGTTAAAAGAAATTTTAAATGCCAAGTTGAGAGTATTAATGGCATGCTGTCTTTGTCTTTTTTTTAGATGGTGCTATCTGAAAAGGTTAGTCAGCTGATGGAATGGACCAATAAAAGGCCTGTAATAAGAATGAATGGAGACAAGTTCCGTCGCCTTGTTAAAGCCCCACCGAGAAACTACTCCGTTATTGTCATGTTCACTGCTCTCCAACTTCATAGACAATGTGTCGTGTGCAAGTATGAACTTTCAACTACACTTTAAAAATTAAATAACTCATAAGATTTTAACCATTTCTCAACCCCAGAAGAATAAAATTAGTTCAGTGGGTACATAAACAATTAATGTATATACGTTACTTAGAGTGTCTGTAGTAACACATAATAGTACTACTCTTTTATAGTCTTTTCTTGATGGTCCATATTAGTGGGGGAGGGACAAAGAGCAAGGATAAAGTTTCATGGTAACCATCCTAGAAATAACATAAAAAAATCTAACAATCATCTTTTAAATTGGTATCAACTTATATAAATGCGTGTCAATAGCATTGATGTAGTGTTTTATTATTTGTGTGTGCTTTCAACTTCATACTCTTGTTTTATCACAACAACCCCAGAAGGTACATAAAGCAAATATTCTCTCATTTTTGGAAGAAACAGGTTCCAATATGTTAACTGGTCTACCCAAAGCTATAGATATTTATTAATGCAATAATGGTGGCTACATCCAAAATTTGGAATTACAAGAGAACTTTTTTAGAAAACAAAGATGCATGATTTAGAGGTGTTTCTTTTTTCTAGATTATTTTATAGTAATTTTAAACCTTAGAAATCGAGACTAATCTCACTTAAAATTTCATCAAACAATGGTTTGTTGATTTTATTTTACTATTTCTGAATGATCTTAAGAAAAAAGACATTTCTTTAAACAAAAGCACTATAGATAATTAAAAATAGTGGATACTAAAAAATAAAATCGCTTTTGCTTTTTGTTGTTTATTATATTTTTAGATCAGTATTGTGATTTGGGAATTCACTTTAAATGAAATGACAAAGTTACCCTGTGAAAAACTAATTTAGTAAAATCTTGGAGGCTTTCCAAATTCTGATAGCCTGAGCACATGTGAAGGAATAGACAGCCTTCTTTCAGAATAGTGTGTTATGCTACCCCAAGCCTTTCTAACTCTTAAAGGATTTTCTCCCCAGAGGTAGGAGATAGTCAAGAGATTTGGTACCAGAGTGCATTTTTTTTTTTTAGGGATGGCTGTTATGCTGAATATAAATTAAAATTAAGTAGAAGAAGGAAAAAGAATAGTAGGTATTAACTGTGAATAAACTTAAACTCTGGAATTACTCTATAATTCAGTCAGTTTACTCACTAGCAATCATGAGTATACAAAAATGTCAGGGAATGAACAAAGTCCTTCATAATTCTGTATTAAATGCAAATTAATGGAGTTCTTAATAACTAAAGTTTTTAATAGTGTCTTACTTTTTACAAGACCAAATTGTAAATTAGCACATTTTCCTAAACTCATTCAAATAATTAAAATTAAGCAACAGTGATGTGTGTAATACTATATATTTGGTGCTATCAGGATGAAAAGTGTAAGAAAGATGTGCTATCCTTATCATCTGGCTAGGGAAATCAGTTCCACATATGAAAATTTAGCTGGCAATATAAGACAATTTATGATTAAGTACCAAATGAATTGTGTGCATAATAAATGCTATAAAATTTCAGGAAGGACATATAAGAGGAGTGGTTAGGGTTGGCCTAATGGAGAAGATAGGATTTGTACTAGGGCTAGACAGATGGATCAGATTTACATAGCAGTAGGATATTCTGATTAGAAGCAATCATGTGTGCAAGGGTACCGAGATAGGCGTAAAGTGCTGGAATTAAGAGATCCTGTTTGAGGTTGAGTAGTAGTAAGGCTATGTAAAAGCTAGATGCATTATTTGGAAATAGATGATAAAGAACTTTGAATAACCAGTGAAAGAGCTTGGAGACTGTTCTGAAGGTAATAGAAAAGCAACAATGGTTTCTGATAAGAGGAGGAATATCAAGAAAGTAGTCATTTAGGAAGACTGATATATATTGCAATATAAGAAGGATTGGAGGAGGAGAAAGTAGAGTTAGGGTTTTAATGTTCTATGTCAGATATTAAGGATCTGACTTTAGATGATAACAATGAAAATAAATGGGGAAGGATAGAGTTAAAAGATAATCAGAAATGAAAAATTGTCAGATCTTAGAAACTGAAAGCATATGGGAGATCAGGGAAAAGTAAAATATGGCCTGAGGTTTCAATTAATCTCAATTCCTTAGATTCTTCTCTTTCACTGTAATAATTCATCAGACTGTATTTTTACTAAGTAGCATTTTGTACTTTAGATTTCTTAAATAGATTAATATTATAGTCTAATTTCTCTGGGAAGTACTTCAACCTAGTCTTTGAACTCTTAGAAGTAATTTAGGGTATTAAAAATTGGTGTAGAAACAATCTAGTTAGACTTTTTTCCAGCGAATGTTGCAGGAGCTTTGAGATAAGGAGTAGGCACAAAGTATGAAGCAGGCTCAGGTAATCACTACTTCATGGTGAAATCCCCAACACTTGGTATAAGGCTTCTCTTATGCCAAAACAGTGGCAGTGTTTTCCAAGGTTTGTCCTAACCCTGTCAGCAGAGCCTGACTTGCATTAGATTGCTTTAAAAAATGTTTTATATGTTATCTTCACAAATCCGATTGCATCCAGGCAAGCTGATGAAGAATTCCAGATCCTGGCAAACTCCTGGCGATATTCCAGTGCATTTACCAACAGGATATTTTTTGCTATGGTGGATTTTGATGAAGGCTCTGATGTATTTCAGATGGTAAGCTATTTGGTTTATTCTATTAAATAGGAATAGATAAAATATGGATAATATGGAATACCTTTTTTTCAATGGCTGCAAGAAGTTAAATAAGATTTGTCTTACCTAAGATCTAGAGTAGTTAATGAGATAAAAGCTAAACTTAAGCTAAACATGAAATATAGTGGTCAATACTAGCCTATTAGAATATGGAAATTGGGTAGAAATCAAGTAACTTTTATGTATTTTTTATTGTGGTAAAATATAATAAAAAATTACCACTTTATTTTTTTTAATAAATTTATTTATTTATTTATTTCTGGCTGCATTGGGTCTTCGTTGCTGCGCGCGGGCTTATTTATTTATTTCTGGCTGCATTGGGTCTTCGTTGCTGTGCGCGGGCTTTCTGTAGTTGTGGCGAGCAGGGGCTACTCTTCATTGCGGTGCGTGGGCTTCTCATTGCAATGGCTTCTTTTATTGCGGAGCATGGGCTCTAAGCACGCGGGCTTCAGTAGTTGTGGCTCACGGGCTCTAGAGTAGTTGTGGCGCACGGGCTTAGTTGCTCTGTGGCATGTGGGATCTTCCCGGACCAGGGCTCGAACCCGTGTCCCCTGCATTGGCAGGCAGATTCTTAGCCACTGTGCCACCAGGGAAGTCCCCCCTCTTTCATTTCTGATATTAGTAATTTGTGTCTTCTCTCTTTTTTCTTAGTTAGCTTGGCCTAGAGGCTTATTGATTTTACTGATCTTTTCAAAGAGCAAGCTTTTGGTTTCATTGATTTTTCTCTATTGCTTTTCTACTTTCAGTTTCATTACTTTCTTCTCTAATTTTTATTATTTCTCTTCATTTAACTTTGGATTTAATTTGCTCTTTTGTTGGTTTCCTAAGATGGAAACTTAAATTATTGAGTTTAGATCTTTCTTTTTTTCCCGTATATGCATTCAGTGTTATAAATCTCCCTGTAACCATTGCTTTTGCTGTATCCCACAGATTTGGATAAGTTCTGTTTCCATTTTCATTTATTTCAAAATACTTTTTAATTTTTCTTGAGATTTCTTCTTTGACCCATGTGTTAATTAGAATTGTGCTGTTTAGTTTCCATGTATTTTGGAATTTTCCAGTTATCTTTCTGTTATTGGTGTCCAGTTTAATTCCATTGTGGTCTGAGGGCAGACATTGTGTGATTTCTGTTCTTTAAATTTGTTATGGTGTGTTTTATGGCCCAGAATATGGTCTTTCTTGGCAAATTCTGTTGTTTTGGATGAAGTAGTAGTCTATAGATGTCAATTATATCCAGTTGTTTAGATGGTGTTATTGAGTTCAACTATGTCCTTACTGATATTTTGCCTGCTGGATCTGTCCATTGGGTGTTGAAGTCTCCAACTATGATAGTAGATTTATCTATTTCTTCTTGCAATTCTATTAGTTTTTGCCTCACATAGTTTGACACTGTGTTGTTAGTCACATACATGTTAAGGATTGTATGTCTTCTTGGAGAATTGACCCCTTTATCATCATGTAATGCCCTTTTTTATCCCTAATAACTTTCCTTGTTTTGAAGTCTGCTCTATCTGAAATGGATATAACTACTCTTGCTTTCTTTCTTTTGATTACTGTTAGCATCGTATATTTCCTCCATCTATTTACTTTTTTTTTTCCTTCTACAATGACTTTATTATAAATATGTTCTTTTGGAATAAACAAATATTGCATTCAAGACTATCAGCAAACTTGTTCTAAGGTAATAAAAGAGGGAAAATGGAACCAGGACCCACTTAGAAGTAGAGATAAACAGCAAAGACACCTGCATGCCATGCTGACCGCCTTTCCCCCAAGAAGTAACAGGAGGTTAACAGGGGACATCACATTTCTCATTAGCACATTAATGAAAATAAGCTTCGAGTTTGGTAATTTGCACTAGTTCTGTAAACTGAACTGCTCCTCTCCTCAGTCCTAAGAACTAGAATGGGAAGACAGTCAGTCTTCGGATCCCAGCATCAACAAGGAAGATCTTGACTTTGTAACTCTTTGCTCTCAGACAAAACTGTTCACTACTTGCCAGGAGCGATGTCAGAGTAGTCCTTCAGCACCCAGGCCAAGTGCTCACTGTGAGTCTTAAACCATCGCTTTTTCTGTGAAGCAGGCTTTTGCCTTCTCTGAATAGGGGCCACTTTCTTTGGTCCGGATTCCTGCATGGAAGAAATACCCTGTCACTTTAGATACTCTTCAGTTTTCTCCTCCTCCATTGAATCCATGGTGACACTCCTTCACAGTTTCTGAAACTTTTCATCCACAGAAAACTGACAGCTCTTATCATTGAAGAAAAGAATTTTCTTCTTATCAGGAAGGTTTACAAATGGTATCTGGTCCCCTAAAGCCTTAACGGCTTTCTGGGAATTGGGCAGTCCTTCCTCAATGTCTTCTAAAATAATTCCTCCTAAGCCTCGATGGTCATGCTTATTTAAGAGCCTAAGTAGGACCTTCTTATCTTCCAAGTTGTACTTGGGCTTGAAGGCATACTTTCTATCTGTTACTTCAGTTTTGGGATTACTGACTATTGCCTCAGTCATTAGCCGTTGTTTCTGCTTGAGTCCAATATCTAAATGTTGTGTTTCATTCAAAATTTCTTCTAAAGTAAGAGGATGTGTATCTCATTGCTGATGCCATGTCTTCATGTAATTCACAATCTTAGCAAGAATGCCAAACTTATATCCAGAGCGTCCTGATAGAACTTTCGAGTTAAATGATCCATTGCTATGATCAGAATTTTGTTTAGAGCTTGATGATCCTCCATGTTCTAGCTTTGCTTTCTTATTCTTTGATGATGATGACTCAGAAGATACAGCATGGTATATTTCCTCCATCTGTTTACTTTTAATCTATATGTGTGTCTATTTAATGTGGGTTTCTTGAAGACAACATATACTTGGGTCTTGTTTTTTGAACCACTCTAACAATTTCTGTCTTTTAATTGGTGCATTTAGACCATTGATATTCAAGTTGATTATTGATATAGTTGGATTACCATCTGCCATATTCATTACTGTTTTCTGTTTTTTGCCCTTTGTTCCTATTTTTGTCTTCCAATCTTTTTCTGCCTTTTGTGGCTTTAATTGATCATTTTATATGATTCCATTTTTCTCTCCTTTTTTAGTATATTAGTTATACTTTTTTTTTTTTGCTTTTCTTAGTTGTTGCCCTAGAGTTGGCAATATACATTTACAGCTAATCAAAGCCCACTTTCAAATAACACTATACCACTTCATGGGTAGTGAGAATACCTTATAATAACAAAATAATCCTAATCCCCCCCTTCCATCCCTTGTATCATTTCTGTCATTCATTTCACTTATATATAGGCACATACACACACACAATTGAATATATTGCTGGTGTTATTTTGAACAAACTGTTATGTGTTAGATTAATTAAGAATAAGAAAAACAAAAGTTTTTATTTTACCTTCACTTATTCCCTCTTCAGTCCCTCCCTTAATATATGTAGATCCAAGTTTCCAACCTACCTTATTTTCCTTCTCTCTAAAGAACTTCTTTTAACATTTCCTGCCTGGGATTCCCTCAGTTTTTCTTTGTCTGAAAAAGTCTTTATTTCTCCTTCACTTTTGAAGAATAATTTCACAGGGTACAGGATTCTCTAAGTTGGTGTTGTTTTTTCCCCTCAGCACTTTAAATATTTCACTCCGCTCTCTTCTTGTTTGCATGGTTTCTGAAGAAAAGTTGGGTGTAATTCTTATCTCTCTTCCTCTATGGGTAAGAGGAAGAGAGATTCCTCTGACTTCTTTCAGAGTTTTTTTTATCTTTGGTTTCTTTGAGTTAAATTATATGCCTGGGCATAGTTTTATTGGCATTTATCCTGCTTCATGTTCTTAGAGCTTCCTGGATCTGTGATTTGGAGTCTGACGTTACTTTGGGTTATTCTCAGTCATTAAATATTTATTCTATTCCTTTCTCTTTCTTCTGGTATTCCCATTATGTGTATATTACACCTTTTGTAATTGGCCCACAGTCCTTGGATATTCTGTTCTGTTTTAGTTTCTTTTTTTTTGTCTTTGTTCTCTTTGCTTTTCAGTTTTTGAGGATTCTATTGATAGATCTTCTAGCTCAGAGATTCCTCAGACATGTCCAGTGTACTAAGTCCATCAAAGGCATTCTTCATTTCTGTTACAGTGGTTTTCATCTCCGACATTTCTTTTTGGTTCTTTTTAGGATTTCCATCTCTCTGCTTACATTGACCATCTGTTTTTGCATGTTGTCTACTTTATCCATTAGAGATATTAGTATACTAGTCAGTTTTGTTTAAAATTCCTGGTAAGATAATTCCAACATCCCTTCCAAGTCTGGTTCTGATACTTGCTCTGTTTCTTCAAATTGTGTTTTTTTGACTTTTGGTATCCCTTGTAATTTTTTTCTTCATAGCCAGACACTAGATGTACTAGATGAAAGAAACTGCTGTAAAGTGGCCTTTAGTAATGTGGTGTGAGGGGAGAGGGATGTTTTATAGTCCTATAATTAGATCTCAGTCTTTTAATGAGCATATGCCTCTGGACTGTGAGCTCCACAAGAGTTTCTCAGTTTTTTTCCTCCCCTCTTAGAGGACAGGATGGCTGGAGTGAACTAGAGTTCGGTATTTCCCTTCTTCCAGGTCAGTTAGGCTCTGATAATACCCCAGCAGGTTAGGCTGTGGTTAACTAGTTTCCTCTGAGGACAGACCTTGTTAAGAAGAGCAGAGTTCTCCGGAGTATTTCAAAATGTTTTCTTTTCCCCTCACCCTGACAGTAGCATGAGGGGATTTTCCTCCAGTATTTACTGTGGGAACCTAGTCAAGCTCCTGGAGGTAAATCTCACAATATTTTTACCCCCCTCCTCCATAACTGTGTGCTTTTGGAGTTTTTAACTCTCAGAGTTGTCCACACTGAGCCTCCAGTAATTTGTCAGTTACAGATCAGGTTTTCCTACTCTGGCAGTGTTCCTGAGGCGGTTTCCACTTGTTGATCTCTGCTCAGATAAGCCGTGACTCCCTGTATTTGCCTGTCTGTCTCTCCAATCTTGGGGGCAGTCGTTTGCCCTGTGTCTTCCTTTCTCTTAGGGAATCCCAGAAGAGTTGTCTGCTTTTCAGTTTGTTCAGCTTTTTTTTTTTTTTTTTTTTTTTTTTTTGGCCGTGTTGGGTCTTCGTTTCTGTGCGAGGGCTTTCTCCAGTTGCGGCGAGCGGAGGCCACTCTTCATCACGGTGCGCGGGCCTCTCACTATCATGGCCTCTCTTGTTGCCGAGCACAGGCTCCAGACGCGCGGGCTCAGTAGTTGTGGCTCACGGGCCCAGTTGCTCCGCGGCATGTGGGATCTTCCCGGACCAGGGCTCGAACCTGTGTCCCCTGCCTTGGCAGGCAGATTCTTAACCACTGCACCACCAGGGAAGCCCTGTACTAGTTCTTTCCCCTTTGCGTATAAGGGGACATAGATGTAATCAGTAGATTCAAGGACATAGATTGAGTTTTGTCTGTTTATAAATCTGTCTAACTCATATATTTGGACATATTTTACTCAACAATTGTATAAAACATGAAAGGAAAGATTTGGGTATAACTTCTTGTTGTACACCTTTACATGAATGACTTCCCAATCCAAAAATTCATTATGTCCCAAATGAAACTCCTGTCTCTCCCACTTCCACTCAAACCCGGTCCTCTTGGGTTCTGTATCATTGGTGACACTTCTTTGTCATTCCTCTTTTTCTACAACATCCATCATCCTTTACTTCCAAGGCCTTCATCTTCTTTCATTTGAACTTACCATCCATATAATACTCTCTCCATATTGCCTGCTGTAACAGTTCCTAGAGGTTTTTTTCTAGAGGGTATTAATAAGAATACTTGGGGGAAAATAAAATTTGAGAAACCTTAGTTTAAACAAAATTAAATTTTATTTTTTTATTTTTTTTAGGTTAGACTTTATTTTATTACCCAGATTTTTTTTTTGTTTAAAGGGAATGCTATTTATTTATTTATTTATTTATTTTATTATTTACGGCTGTGTTGGGTCTTCGTTTCTGTGCGAGGGCTTTCTCTAGTTGCGGCAAGCGGGGGCCACTCTTCATTGCGGTGTGCGGGCCTCTCACTATCGCGGCCTCTTCTTCTTGCAGAGCACAGGCTCCAGACGCGCAGGCTCAGTAGTTGTGGCTCATGGGCCTAGTTGCTCCGCGGCATGTGGGATCTTTCCAGACCAGGGCTCGAGCCCGTGTCCCCTGCATTGGCAGGCAGACTCTCAACCACTGCGCCACCAGGGAAGCCCTAAATTTTATTTTTTACTTCAGGGTATCAAGAACTATGAAGGGTCTTGAGGTTTTATTCTACTTGCAAGCTAACAAGTGACCCTGCCACAGTTTCATAGATGCTCACAGATGACATGACACTCCTGGGTTGGAGTTAAAGGACTTTATTACTCACAACAACAAAATCCAAAGTATCAACACTTCATTGCACTGGTTCCCTAAGCCCCACTTCCCATAGGACAATGCAAGGAAAACGAGTGGGTTGCATTATGGAAGAGGAACTCGAAGCTTTGGGAACGCAAATCTTCTATAAAGGCTAGTAAGCATGCATGCCCTTTGCTTTGGAGGGAGACTCTGTTACTATCTTCTAAGGCTGTACAAACATCCTTGAGAAGATCATCCAGAACAAAGGCAGTCAGTGCCTCTGCTCACAAGACATGCATAAATATGAGAAACTGTTTTCCAACACAGGACTTCTCATAGACTTCAACATGCTGAAATGTGTTATTCCTTCCATTCTAATAGTGCGCTGTAATATGCAGAATTTCCCCAATTATTGGACCACTTAATGGAGCATTTTAGTTATATTCTATGGAACACACTTTTGGAAATAGTGGCATATAGACTAAAGCCAAAATTCCTTAGTCCTCCTCACTTCATGCCCTCTTTACTCCAAACACATAACCACCTTTCCCATAATTATGTTATGTCATTGTTGTTTTATTTCAACATTGTTGATCGTTTCCTACAACATAAAGTATCTTTTCTCCCTTGCTCCCTTTCTCTCCACTTTCAAAGTTCTGTTTACCCTTTAAGCCTCATTTCAGATATTCCCCTGAAGCCTTTTCAAATCCTCAAATGTGAGTCAACGCTTTTCTTGTATTGTCACAATACTTTCCTTATATTTCTATTATACATATATATATCCAGAGTCTATCTTATAGTAGAATTAACCCTAGAGTTGTTTGACAGTCCCTCTTAGAATATACTTACTTATGGGCAGAGCCAACATCCTGTAGCTATTAGTGCTAAGCACATAATAGATGTTCAGTAAATGTCAAACAGATGGATTAATGTTCCATTTTACAGTATGTCATCATGCTGGTCATATTCTAGTCTCACACAGCTCCATAAATCAAAATCAGTATATTCATAAAACATGCTATAGCCTAAAAGATTAGTGCATTTAGGCCTTTTTAGACCAAAGGAAACAATTTCTAGAGTTTAAGAAACTGCTTTCTCATTCTCTACTATTAAAGCAAGGACTGTTTTGGAAATTAAAAGTTGTAATTCCATTTATTGTAACAAGATACACATAAAGAATTTCTGTTAGTGATTTGTAAAAATACAAAACCAATTTTCTTCTACGTCAAATACCTTTTAATATCAATGTCCATTTTAGAGCTATATTTAGAGTTAGTGGTATAAGGATGGCAGTGTGTCCATCTGTGGAAGAAATTCAAACCTTTCTCCAAAGAACAATGTCATATGCCACAGTATACAAAAGCTAAGCATAGATGAAAAGTGGTACCTACCAAAAACAGTACATCTTGTTTTGGCTCTTTAACATCTAAGGATTTTCAAAGCCTACAAGATTTTTAAAAATTTTTTAATTGTGAGAAAATAGGCATAACATGAAATGTACTATCTTAACCATTCTTAAATGTGGTTCAGTAGTGTTCAGTACATTCAGGTTGTTGTACAACCAACCTCCAGAACTCTTTTCACCTCGTAAAACTGAAACTCTTTACACATTAAATAATTCCTTTTCCCTCTTCCTCCAGCCCCTGGCAACTATCATTCTACTTTGTCTCTATGAATTTGACTACTGTCGGTACCTCATATAAGTGGAATCATAAAGTATTTGTCTTTTTGTGACTGGCTTATTTCACTTACGATAATGTCCTCAAAGTTTATCCATGTTGTAGCATGCATCAAAATTTCCTTGCTTCTTAAAGCTGAATAATGTTGCACTGTATGCATATACCACATTTTATTTATCCATTCATCTGTTGATGGACACTTGGGTTGCTTCCACCTTTTGGCTATTGTGAATAATGCTGCTATCAACATAGGTATACAAATATCTCTTCAAGACCCTGCTTTCAGTTGTTTTAGATTTATACCCAGAAGTAGAATTCCTAGATCATATGGTAGTTCCATTTATTGTTTTTTTTAGTAGCTTCCATATTGTTTTCCATAGCGGCTGTACCATTTTGCATTATTTTTGATTTTTTGATAGTAGTTATCCTAATGAGTGTGAGATGGTGTCTCATTGTGGTTTTGACTTGTAATTCTTTAATGATTAGTGATGTAGAACATCTTTTCATGTGCTTGTTGGCAATTTGTATATCTTTTTTGAGAAATGTCTATCCATATCCTTTGCCCAGTTTTTAATCAGTTTGTTTGTTTTTTAGTTGTAGGAGTTCTTTATGTATTCTGGATATTAGCCCCTTATCAGACATATGATTTGTAGATATTTCTCCCATTCCATTGATTGCTTTTTCACTCTGTTGATTGTGTCTGTAGCCTGCAAGATATTTTTACAGAGCTGATTTGGTATAAAGATGTTATACTAGTAATCATGGAAATACAAATTACATTAATGGTGATACACAATGTTCATCCATTAGATCAGGTTTTGGCAAGAATGTGGGGAAACAGATACCTTCCTATGTGTCTGGGTAGGAGTGTAAATTGGTACAGCCACTTCTGAAGGCGAGTTGGCTCTATCCATTTTAATTTAAGATGTTTCTGCCCTATGAACTAATTATTCCATTTCTAGAGAAACACTCTTAGATGTATACAGTGAGATATGTATATGGCTATTCATTACAACATCATTTTTAATTGGGAAAAAAGGGAAAAAAAAGAACTAAAATACCAACAATAGCATAATTACTTAATAAACTGTGAGAGTGAGGTCGATATATATATATATACACACTGTCATGGATAGATCTCTCAAAGATGGTTGAATAATAAAAAGCAAATTGCAGAATATTACAGTTAATGTGATACCATTTGTGTTAAAATAAGGCACACACAAAGCAATATTATATGTTTTCTGTTGGCACATACACATGTATATGAATAAATTCAGAAAGGTCTAGAAATGGTAATAGTGGCTGCCAGAATGGACTGGAGTTGGTCCTCATAACCCTGTAATTTTTTATTTTTAATTTCATAGGGGAAATGGATTTCATATATTACCTAGTTCTTTTAGACGCATATGTATATTTTAAATCCAAAGGAGGTACAGTAGTCCCCTCTATCCACAGGGGATACATTCTAAGACACTGAAACTGCAGACAGTACCGAACCCTATATGTAACTGTATTTTTTCTTATACATGCATACATACATACATACCTATGATAAAGTTTAATTTATAAATTAGTACAGTAAGAGATAAGCAACAATAATAATAAAATGGAAGAATTAAAACAATATACCGTAATAAATTTATGTGAATGTGGTCTCTCTCTCTCAAAATATTTTGTTGTACAAATTTATCTTTTTTATCTTAATTAAGCGCTTATCACTTACTGTGGCTGTAATTTTTGCAGTTGAGGTGGAACAGCAAAGTCAGCATGAATTCATTTTCCTTCTTCACAATTTCATGAAGATTCACTCTTACCATAGGTCTTAGCAACCTCAGCATATGATTTTTTTTCTTTCCTTATTAAGTTGAGAACTTTCACCTTTTCACTTCAATGAAGCACTTTACAGCTTCTCTTTGGGATATCTGAATTGCCAGCATCACTACTCTTGTGTTTCGGGGCCATTATTATTATTTTTTAACATCTTTATTGGAGTATAGTTGCTTTACAATGGTGTGTTAGTTTCTGCTTTATAACAAAGTGAATCAGTTATACATATACATATGTTCCCATATCTCTTCCCTCTTGCGTCTCCCTCCCTCCCACCCTCCCTATCCCACCCCTCTAGGTGGTCACAAAGCTCAGAGCTGATCTCCCTGTGCTATGCGGCTGCTTCCCACTAGCTAGCTATTTTATGTTTGGTAGTGTATATATGTCCATGCCACTCTCTCACTTTGTCACAGCTTACCCTTCCCCCTCCCCATATCCTCAAGTCCATTCTCTGGTAGGTCTGTGTCTTTATTCCCGTCTTGCCCCTAGGTTCTTCATGACCTTTTTTTTTTCCTTATATTCCAAATATATGTGTTAGCATATTTATTTTTCTCTTTCTGACTTACTTCACTCTGTATGACAGACTCTAATTCCATCCACCTCACTACAGATAACTCCATTTCATTTCTTTTTATGGCTGAGTAATATTCCATTGTATATATGTGCCACATCTTCTTTATCCATTCATCCGATGATGGACACTTAGGTTGCTTCCATGTCCTGGCTATTGTAAATAGAGCTGCAATGAATATTTTGGTACATGAATCTTTTTTTTTTAATTAATTAATTAATTAATTTATTTATTTATTTTTGGCTGCGTTGGGTCTTCATTTCTGTGCGAGGGCTTTCTCTAGTTGCGGCAAGCGGGGGCCACTCTTCATCGCGGTGCGTGGGCCTCTCACTATCGCGGCCTCTCTTGTTGCGGAGCACAGGCTCCAGACGCGCAGGCTCAGTAGTTGTGGCGCACGGGCTTAGTTGCTCCGTGGCATGTGGGATCCTCCCAGACCAGGGCTCGAACCCGTGTCCCCTGCATTGGCAGGCAGATTCTCAACCACTGTGCCACCAGGGAAGCTCCATGACTCTTTTTGAATTATGGTTTTCTCAGGGTATATGCCCAGTAGTGGGACTGCTGAGTCGTATGGTAGTTCTATTTTTAATTTTTTAAGGAACCTCCATACTGTTCTCCATAGTGGCTGTATCAATTTACATTCCCACCAACAGTGCAAGAGTGTTCCCTTTTCTCCACACCCTCTCCAGCATTTATTGTTTCTAGATTTTTTGATGATGGCCATTCTGACCAGTGTGAGATGATATCTCATTGTAGTTTTGATTTGCATTTCTCTAATGATTAATGATGTTGAGCATTCTTTCATGTGTTTGTTGGCAATCTGTATATCTTCTTTAGAGAAATGTCTATGTAGGTCTTCTGCCCATTTTTGGATTGGGTTGTTTGTTTTTTTGTTATTGAGCTGCATGAGCTGCTTGTAAATTTTGGAGATTAATCCTTTGTCAGTTGCTTCATTTGCAAATATTTTCTCCCATTCTGCGGGTTGTCTTTTGGTCTTGTTTATGGTTTCCTTTGCTGTGCAAAAGCTTTGAAGTTTCATTAAGTCCCATTTGTTTATTTTTGTTTTTATTTCCATTTCTCTAGGAGCTGGGTCAAAAAGGATCTTGCTGTGATTTATGTCATAGAGTGTTCTGCCTATGTTTTCCTCTAAGAGTTTGATAGTGTCTGGCCTTACATTTAGGTCTTTAATCCATTTTGAGTTTATTTTTGTGTATGGTGTTAGGGAGTGTTCTAATTTCGTACTTTTCCATGTAGCTGTCCAGTTTTCCCAGCACCACTTATTGAAGAGACTGTCTTTTCTCCACTGTATATGCTTGCCTCCTTTATCAAAGATAAGGTGACCATATGTGCGTGGGTTTATCTCTGGGCTTTCTATCCTGTTCCATTGATCTATATTTCTGTTTTTGTGCCAGTACCATACTGTCTTGATTACTGTAGCTTTGTAGGATAGTCTGAAGTCAGGGAGCCTGATTCCTCCAGCTCCATTTTTCATTCTCAAGATTGCTTTGGCTATTCGGGGTCTTTTGTGTTTCCATACAAATTGTGAAATTTTTTGCTCTAGTTCTGTGAAAAATGCCAGTGGTAGTTTGATAGGGATTGCATTGAATCTGTAGATTGCTTTGGGTAGTAGAGTCATTTTCATAATGTTGGTTCTTCTAATCCAAGAACATGGTGTATCTCTCCATCTATTTGTGTCATCTTTAATTTCTTTCATCAGTGTCTTATAATTTTCTGCATACAGGTCTTTTGTCTCCTTAGGTAGGTTTATTCCTGGTATTTTATTCTTTTTGTTGCAATGGTAAATGGGAGTGTTTTCTTAATTTCACTTTCAGATTTTTCATCATTAGTGTATAGGAATGCAAGAGATTTCTGTGCATTAATTTTGTATCCTGCTACTTTACCAAATTCATTGATTAGTTCTAGGAGTTTTCTGGTAGCATCTTGAGGATTCTCTATGTATAGTATCATGTCATCTGCAAACAGTGACAGCTTTACTTCTTCTTTTCCGATTTGGATTCCTTTTATTTCTTTTTCTTCTCTGATTGCTGTGGCTAAAACTTCCAAAACTATGTTGAATAATAGTGGTGAGAGTGGGCAACCTTGTCTTGTTCCTGATCTTAGTGGCAATGGTTTCAGTTTTTCACCATTGAGGACGATGTTGGCTGTGGGTTTGTCATATACGGCCTTTATTATGTTGCAGAAAGTTCCCTCTATGGGGGCCATTATTAAGTAAAATAAGGGTTACTTGAACATAAACATTGTGGTACCATGACAGTTGATCTGATAACCAACACTAAGTGACTAATGGGTGGGATATGCTGAACAAAGGGATGAGTCACGTCCTGGGTGGTATGGCGAGAGATTTCATCACACTGCTCAGAATGTCTGCAATTAAAAATTTTTGAATTGTTTATTTCTGGAATTTTCCGTTTAGTATTTTCAGACTGCAGTTGCCCATGGGTAACTGAAACTCTGGAAAGTGAAACTGCAGACAAGTGGGAACTGCTGTATAGCTAAACAAATAGTGAAGAGTTTGGCCTAAAGTTTGGGCAGCAGTTTGGTGGCGTGAACACTATCCAGGGTGTGGTTCTTAAGTTTTGCAGATTCAAATTGAATTTTTAACATTGTAGCCAGAATTTATCTAGCTCTGCAGACTTTGTGTATACTCACCAAACCATAAAAATCCATGGACATTGGTAACCAAAGACCTAATCTTTTAATTCACCAATTCACCATATTTTACTTCCAAGGAGACCAAAATAATCATGTCCACTATCAGTATACCCTCTCCCCTTATGAGAATATCTAAAACTATTACTGTTAGAAGGGTTACTGTAATAAGTATAGAATCAAAGCAAGGGAGTTGGTTATTTTATTGGTTGATGTCGTAAGTTATAATTGTTTTATACAAGCCAATCTCCAGTAAAGGGTTACCTGCTGAGGGGACCTGAATGCTTGCATCTGTTGGTCAACATCTTTTCCCTGGACTTAGACTTTTTATTTTCCACAAGTATAGTTATATCACGTCAGGAAAGATATAATGCGGATGAGTAGGTCATAGGTTCTTTACCTTAGCAATTCCAGTGTTATCTTTTTAAGAGTACCATGGTCTCATGACAGAGAACAGAGAAATGTGATGCTTATCACTAAACATTTATGAACCTTTTAGAATTGACTATTTCTCATATTGGTTACCATTTCTTATTGGTTTTCACTACAATAGAGCACTCTCTTATCCTGATCTTGTTTCCTCCAAATTGAGAATGTGCTCTAGGGGACTTCCCTGGTGGTCCAGTGGTTAAGACACTGCACTTCCACTGCAGGGGGTGCAAGTTTCATCCCTGGTCAGGGAACTCAGGCCCCACGTGCCACATGTCACGGCCAAAAAAAAATAGAGAATGTGCTCTATTTGGAGCTTACCTAAGCTACATGAGACAAGTTTAGTTCTCATAAATGTATTATGTTTTGCATAATCTCTGAACAGATTAAAGTGATTGTGGTATGGGAAATTTTCCATTCTATAGGAGTAAAATGTTGGTTTCTTAGCTAGGAATTTATATTTGGTAAGTAAAGTGTACTAGTTAAGGTCACAAGCAGCCTTCGGTTTGAATCCTGTCTCCATCACTTATCACTTTCCTTAGGCGAATCACTTAACCTACCTAAACCTGGGCTTCCTCATCTTTGTAAAATGCCTAAATGTCAAGATAGTATTTGCTGTTAAGATTATTTTCTTGGTAATTTATATTTTCATACTATACTTTTTATTCAGCTAAACATGAATTCAGCTCCAACTTTCATCAACTTTCCTGCAAAAGGGAAACCCAAACGGGGTGATACATATGAGTTGCAGGTGCGTGGATTTTCAGCTGAGCAGATTGCCCGGTGGATTGCTGACAGAACTGATGTCAATGTAAGTTTCCTTGCTTTGTACAGTAGAAAGTTACTTTGTCATTATCCACTTTGAATCTTTCTGGGAGGTCCTAATTGGTTTTGTCCCCATATCACTGAGGTAGTGATAGTTTGTCAGTCCCTTCATAAGTAGCATTTAACAGAATCATCCTGATGAAAGATTGACATTACAAAACATCCTCTATTACGTAGTCAATTCAGCATGGAAACCACTCTTTTGTCCTTGTTAAGTCCATGGACTATCTAGTTGTACTTGGCGAATTCTTCTTAATCTAAAAGATGTTATGTTGTGAAAAAAAATGTCTTTCAAAAAGCAAAAATAAATAAATAGATAAATAAAAGATGTTATGTTGTGGTTAAAGAGAATATTGTATCCATCCCATTTTAGGATACACTGTAGACTGTTTTCATTAGGATGAAAAGAAAAAGTGTAATTTTTCTTGAAAATGACCACACTAATTTTGATTGCTTTCATTTCAAAGTATTTTGAACTGTATAATTAATGGATAAATTTCATACTTTAAAGTGTTTTTCTCTCCTTTCCATTAGATTAGAGTAATTAGACCCCCAAATTATGCTGGTCCCCTTATGTTGGGATTGCTTTTGGCTGTTATTGGTGGACTTGTGTATCTTCGAAGAAGCAATATGGAATTTCTCTTTAATAAAACTGGATGGGCTTTTGCGGCTCTGGTAAGTGAATTTTAGAAGAAAAATTGCTTGAATAAAACTCCTAATATTACATTGTTAGGTGGCATTTTGTTTATTTCTTACCTGTGGGAAAAGATTTTATATATTTTTATTTTATACCTTAAAATCAGTTTGTTTCCTCCATTATCTCATTAGGATGGCCAGAGCTTGAAGGAACTCATTGTAGCCAGTTTTTATTCAACCTGAAAGACTGTCACCCCTATGAAAATCCCCAATTCTTCTGAAAATATTCTTCTAAAACGCTTTTCAATATTCAATTTTAAACTTGTATCAGTTTATTTATAATTTTAAAACAGTGTTTTCCTTTCAAAGTAAATATTATTGATTCTTGTGATCCTTGTGATGAAATATAAGCCTTTTATCTTTTATCATTTATCTGAAAAATTTATTTCATATATTACTTGAGAGGGTGCACTTTTCATACACCTTTGAGTCTAATCAAGGTGGGAACAGCTACACCATGTTATATGAGTATTTCATTACTTTTTGTTTCCTAGTGTTTTGTGCTTGCTATGACATCTGGTCAAATGTGGAACCATATAAGAGGACCACCATATGCTCATAAGAATCCCCACACAGGACATGTGGTAAGGGAAAGTCCAGGATTTCTTTTCATCTTATACCAAAGTTAACCTTAGTTATTATTATCCTGTGAGATCAGTGCCAGTGTATGAAGGAACTAGATTTAGTTTTGACTTTTCAATCTCTTTGTATTAATGAGCTTCAATTGCTAAAAAGCTGTGCAGTACTCTTAAAAGTGGGAAGTTCCTTATCCCATTTGGTAGTTCTTTTGAGTAAGCTGGCTAAGAATGAAAGTTAGCCTTCAACTAAATAGAATAATAGACGATCAAGTACTTGAGCATCTATCCTTTATAGGCACTGTACTAGGTATTACTAGGTATAGTGATAAGAAAAACGTAGTCCCTGTTTTCATGGAGTTTATTTTACTGTACCTCATGGTCTTCTACACTGAAAAACTAGTTTTCTCATATATTCTGTTGTTGAAAACATAGTATAAGTACAGTGAATAAGTACAAATAAATAATAAATAACACAGAAATAGCTTTCATTTTAATCAAACTTTTTACTGATGAATGCTTATATACATCAGGTGAATTATTAATTCATAGATCCAATGCTTACATACATCAGGTGAATTATTAATCCACAGATCCAATGCTTATATACATCAGGTGAATTATTAATTTCATAGTGTTTGAAAGTAGTCAATTTTAGGATTAAATCACCAAAATTTAATGTATATTTAAAGATTAAATTTTGTCCTTTTTTCCCCCAGAATTATATCCATGGAAGCAGTCAAGCCCAGTTTGTAGCTGAAACACACATTGTTCTTCTGTTTAGTATCCTCTTTACAATAAGTTCTTGGTGCCACATTTTAATTTGTCTGTTTTCTCACATTCTACAGCATTTGGTTGAGGCTGCTCTCTTATTAGTGCAAGTCATAATATCTTTGGAATCATATTACTGTGTCATCTGTCTTAGCCTGATCAGCTAAAGACCACCAGGGACAAACCTGCAAGTCTGATAAAGCCAAGTTTATTGGATCATTGCTACGAAGGAGACTACAAATCAGAGGGACCATGGGATATCTTACCTAAGAAAAGATAGAGTTGTTATAGGATTTAAGGAAAGGTGGAGCTTAGATGAAATGTAAATGAAGCAATGTTTTGATGAGCTCAAAGCAAAGCCAGGCTAAGTGTAAAGGGATCAGAATCAGGTCTGGACTGTGAAGTGGACCCAGGGTTCTGTTTCCTGGAAACTACACCGTTCAGATAAATTTGGGAATTTCTCTTCAGAAACTCCTTTTTTTTAAAATTAAATTAATTAATTTATTTTTGTCTGCATTGGGCCTTCGTTGCTGCATGTAGGCTTTCTCTAGTTGTGGCAAGCTGGGCTACTCTTTGTTGCAGTGTGTGGGCTTCTCGTTGCAGTGGCTTCTTTTGTTGCAGGGCACAGGCTCTAGGCGTGTGGGCTTCAGTAGTTGTGGCACATGGGCTCAGTAGTTGTGGCTTGCAGTCTTAGTTGCTCTGCAGCATATGGGATCTTTCCAGACCAGGGCTCGAACCCGTGTCCCCTGCATTGGCAGGTGGATTCTTAACCACTGCACCACCAGGGAAACCCAGAAACTCCTTTTTTAAAGCTCTGTACTTTGGTTGTAAATTGAGGCTACTTAGAAATTGTACTTGTAAATTGAGTAACTTAGATCCTCCAGTCAAGAATGGAATGTTTCCTTCTTACTGATATAATTTGAATCAGTCTACGATTTTAGAGAACAAGGTTCCTTGTTGAGTATGAAAGCTGTAGTTACTCAAAGACAGGGTTTATTTTGACATTTTACAGCTGCAGCATGTCCTAGGGAGAAATATTATTTCCTGTAAACTGTGCAGCTACTTTATATGTGTGTTGGCCCATCCTCTCGGATGGCAGGGCAGATTTTTACTTTCTCACATCTGAAAATTGATGTCTCTGTAAGCTGCAAGAATAGGTAACAGTGATATCAGATAGGTAGCAGTCTGCATTTGTTAGTATTACTGATCATAGTTTACCCACCTGAATGCATAAACAGTGACTCTGCGGAGCAAATCAACAAGGTGAATAAATGTAATGTTCCTCGAGTTGTGCTTCTCAGCCAAGGGGTCCTTACATTGACATATTGGAATCAGTTGTAGCCCAGGCTGTTAGAGAATCTGCGCAGTGACTTGATGGTAATGTCATTTGCCCTACCTTGTCATCCCATCATCTAGATGACTAAGAGGAGTTCCATTTTTTATAGTTACAGACATACTTCACACACAGTTTGGTTTTTTAATGTATTATAAGCATTTAATAAATTGTATATGGCCTTCAAAGTTATAAAAGTGCATGAGAATTACAGAGCAATAAGAAAATATTGACAAGGAAAAGGAAAAATAGTCATCATTATCAATGTCTTTATAATGGATATATCATAATTCAATTATTCTCCTATTGGTGAATATTGGAAAGAATGTTTTCTTGGGTATAAAAATAATTGACAGCATTCCCTGGTGGTCCAGTGGTAGGATTCCAGGCTTTCACTGCTGGGGGCCCAGGTTCGATCCCTGGTCAGGGAAATAACATCCTGCAAGACACGTGGCACAGCCAAAAAAAAAAAATAGTAATTGGCCTATCTCTGAATTTCCAGAAGTATGAAACAAAGTGTGTAAACCTGTCTGTTGCTCTTCGTGTTTTGTCCAAATTGTCTTCCAAAAGGCTTTTGCTTAAATTTAAGGGTAGGAGGGACTTCCCTGGCGGTCCAGTGATTAAGATTCTGTGCTTCCACTGCAGGGGGTGCGGGTTCAATCCCTGGTCAGGGAACTAAGATCCCACATAGCACTCAGTGCGGCCAAAAAAAAAAGGCGGGTGGGTAGGGAGGTTTGCTGCCAGAAATATATATGTGCCCTGCTTTCCCTGGCAAGTCCTAACCATCGTTATGTATTATTTTTTTAAACTGCTAATTCAGTCGGCAAAGAAATTGTTTAAGTATAGCTTGGACAATAGTAATCAAAGTAACAAACATTTTTCCACAATTCTATACTTATGGTTCATTTTATACAAATATCTTTGCCTTCATCATATATAATGTACTTTCTTCTACTGGCTCTTTTATTTTTTTATTGAAGTATAGTTGATTTACAATATTTGTGTTAGTTTCAGGTGTACAACATACTGATTCAGTTTTTTTTCAGATTATATTCCATTATAGGTTATTACAAGATATTGAATATAATTCCCTGTGCTATACAGTAAATCCTTGTCGCTTATCTATTTTATGTATAGTAGTTTGTGTTTGTTAATCCCATAACCCTAATTTGTCCCTCCCTCCCTCTCCCCTTTCATAATCATAAGTTTGTTTTCTATGTCTATGAGTCTGTTTCTGTTTCGTACATAGATTCATATATATTGGGTTGGCCAAAAAGTGCCTTCGGTTTTTAAGTAAAAATAAAGGACACATTTTTCATTTTCACCAAGAACTTTATTGAACAACGTCTTCACCCTTTTGTTCCACTACTTTCTGCCATTTTTCGGGCAACTTCATAATTCCATCCTCCCAAAACTTTTTATCTTTTTGAGCAAAGAACTGTTCCAGGTGCCTTTTACAGTCTTCCAGGGAATTGAAATTTTTTCCATTAAGAGAATTTTGTAAAGACCGAAATAAATGGAAATCCGAAGGTGCAATGTCTGGTGAATAGGGCGGATGAATCAGAACTTCCCAGCCAAGTTGTAACAGTTTTTGCCTGGTCATCAAAGAAACATGCGGTTTAGCGTTATCCTGATGGAAGATTATGCGTTTTCTGTTGACTAATTCTGGACGCTTTTCATCAAGTTCCGCTTTCAGTTGGTCTAATTGAGAGCAGTACTTGTTGGAATTAATTGTTTGGTTTTCCGGAAGGAGCTCATAATAGAGGACTCCCTTCCAATCCCACCATATACACAACATCACCTTCTTTGGATGAAGACTGGTCTTTGGTGTGGTTGGTGGTGGATCATTTCGCTTGACCCACGATCTCTTCTGTTCCACATTGTTGTACAGTATCCACTTTTCATTGCCTGTAACAATATGTTTTAAAGACGGAACATTTTCGTTACTTTTCAGTAGAGGATCACATGTGGAAATACGGTCAAGAAGGTTTTTTTTTGCTTAACTTATGTGGAACCCGAACATCAAAGCGATTCATATAACCAAGCTGGTGCAAATGATTTTCAGCACTTGTTTTGGATATTTTGAGTATGTCAGCTATCTCCCACGTGGTATAACATTGATTGTTCTCACTTAATGTCTCGATTTGATTGCTATCAACTTCAACTGGTCTAGCCGACCGTGGCACATCATCCAGTGATAAATCTCCAGCACGAAACTTTGCAAACCACTTTTTTTGTTTTTATAAATTTATTTATTTTATTTTTGGCTGCATTGGGTGTTCGTTGCTGCACGCGGGCTTTCTGTAGTTGCAGCAAGTGAGGGCTCCTCTTCATTGCGCTGCACGTACTTCTCATTGAGGTGGCTTCTCTTGTTGCAGAGCACGGGCTCTAGGGCGCACGGGCTCAGTAGTTGTGGCTTGTGGGCTGTAGAGTGCAGGCTCAGTGGTTGTGGTACACAGGCTTAGTTGCTCCATGGCATGTGGGATCTTCCTGGACCAGGGCTCAAACCTGTGTCCCCTGCATTGGCAGGCGGATTCTTAACCACTGCGCCACCAGGGAAGCCCCGCAAACCACTTTTGACATGTTCGATCAGTCACAGCACCTTCTCCATACACTGCACAAACCGTTTTTTGCATTTCAGTTGCGTTTTTACCTTTCTTGAAATAATAAAGCATAATATGCTGAAAATGTTGCTATTTCCCCCCATCTTCAATATTAAAATGGTTACACAAAAATTCACCAATTTTGATAAGTTTTTTTTAAATGCACGCTGATATGACAGCTGTCACATACAGTCTAACAAAATTGTTTCAAATGAAGTTAAAGACAACTAAGTGCTACTAGAGCCATCTTATGGAAAAACGAACCTTTCGGCCTACGCTATATATATATATATTCAATTATATGCATATACTCCCCTCCCCCACATTTTGTGATTTTGATGTCCTGTTTTACATCTTCATGCTTAACCTTTTACTGTTTACTGTAGTTACAGTCACTTTTAAAATTTTTTAAATTGTTTTTTAAATCTATGTACTGGTTTATTTAAGTGATCTTAAACCCTTTTATGTATTTGCCTTTACTGTTGTGGTTTTCCCTTTCCTATAGATCCTTGCTTCTTTTCTATTTAGAGAAGACACTTCAATATTTCTTTTAGGGTAGGTTTAGTATTGCTGAATTCTTTTAGTTTTTGCTTGTCTGAGAAATTCTTTCTCTCTCCTTCTATTCTAAATGATAATCTTGCTGGCTCTCCTGATTTCAGGTTTTTCCCTTACAGGACTTTGAGTATATCATGCCACTCCCTCCTGGCCTGAAAAGTTTCTGCAGAGAAATCAGCTGATAGCCTTATGGGGGTTCCCTTGTAGCTGACTGTTTTTCTCTTGCTGCCTTTAGAATCCTTTCTTTATCTAGTTCCTTGTTATAATGATCTGCATTTCTATCGATAATCTTTCTTAATTCAGTTATTTTTATTACCACCTTTTTGAACTTGGGGTCTAGTAGACTGGTGAGCTCTGTTTCATTATTTGTTTTCTCTGGGGATTTCTCTTGTTCTTTAATTGGGAGTAGTTCCTCTGCCTTTTCATTTTACTTAACATTCTCTGTCTCTATGATTTCAGGAGAAACAGTTATCTACTGTGGTCTTAAAGGGGTGTTTTTAAGTGGGAGCATCCCGGTATAGACTGTGTGTGTCCAACGTTTTTGCTGCGAGGGTGGTTTTGGTGTGGATGCCAGCCACATCTTTCCTCAGGGTGTGCTGGTCATTATCCCCTTGATGGGGGTTGTGGTTGGTGTTGGAGTATCTAGAGACTGTGCAGGATATGAGGTGGGCTTCCTTTCTGCTCCATGGCTGTCCCTACCCTGTTAGGGGCAGGGTCTGCTCCCCAGTTCTTGGAATAGAAGCCCTGAGGGTCGGGTTCAATCAGGCTCCATTGCCCTTGAATCCATGCCCTGCCCCAACAGAGGTGATTGCTGAAGCAAGTGAGGCCTATGCAGTCACAGAGGACTTATGTGCTGCCTGTGTAGCTATCCACAGTTCCGCTCAGAAGCAGTACAAGATTGCGTCCCTTTGTTGTGTTTGTCCCAGATCTAGTTCAAGGCTGTGGGGGTTGGAGCATTGTGGCTGCAGGAATTGAGGTGGCTGCACTGCCATGAGAGATCTGGGCTGCCTCTGTGGCAGTCTTCTCCCAGGACCTGTCTGCCCCAGATCTAGGGCTAAGCTAGGGTGTGGAGTTGGCAGAGCCTAGGTGCCACTGCAATAGGAACAACTGTGTACAGCTGGACCACACCCCAGGCCCTCCAGGCAGTCTTTGCCTAGCTAGATGAGTCCTCTCCCAGGGCCTGTCTTCCTGAGATTTCAGTGCTTAGCTGCTGCATGTTCTTGTGGTACCACCCTAGGCAACCTGGTCTGTCTCTGCGTAGATAGACCAAGTCTTTGCCCAGATCTCGCGCCAGGCTGTAGGGTGGAGTGAGCACAGCCAGGGTGTCCACCCCTTCAGGTTGGGACTGTGGTGTGGTGACAGACATCAGTGCAGGGCTCACTCTGCCCTGATGGTTAGCAAGCCATCACTCGTGTGCTCCTTGCAAGTAGAGTCTAAGCTTCTCTAGCCCTTTTGTCTGTCCCAGCAGATTTCCTAGCAGGCAAAGACTGGGATGCCCAGATTGTGACATGACCTGCTCGCTCCCCAGGGTGAGGATCCGCCCATGTGGACCTTCTCTTCCTTACAGATCCCTCCAGGAGGGGTAGGTCCTGACCCGACGCCTTTTTTTTCCTGACCTACCCGGTTAAATGGAGATCTTCCTTTCAGTTTTGCTTGTATAGGATTTCTTCTGCCAGTGTCCAGTTATGTTTCCATGAGAATTATTCCACATTTAGATGTATTTTTGATATGTTTGTTGGGGGAGGTGAGCTCACATCCTCCTACTCCGCCATCTTGAACCCCAAACCTACTAGCTCGTTTATTTCTTTTATTTAATTTTTTTAATTTAATTTTTTTCAATTTATTTTTGGCTGCGTTGGGTCTTCGTTGCTGCATGCAGGCTTTCTCTAGTTGTGGCGAGCGGAGGCTACTCTTCATTGCGGTGCAGGGGCTTCTCGTTGTGGCTTCTCTGGTTGCGGAGCATGGGCTCTAAGTGTGTGGGCTTCAGTAGTTGCAGCACATGGGCTCAGTAGTTGCGGCACGCAGGCCCTAGATTGCGCGGGTTTCAGTAGTTGCGGCACACGGGCTCAGTAGTTGCAGCACACAGGCTCAGTAGTTGTGGCACGTGGGCTCAGTAGTTGTGGCTCGCAGGCTCTAGGGCGCACGGGCTTCAGTAGTTGTGGTGCGTGAGCTCTAGAGCGCAGGCTCAGTAGTTGTGGAGCACAGGCTTAGTTGCTCCACGGCATGTGGGATCTTCCCAGACCAGGGATCAAACCTGTGTCCCCTGCATTGGCAGGCAGATTCTTAACCACTGCACCAGCAGGGAAGTCCCCCTAGTAGCTCGTTTAATAGCCTAGTTCCTGTATGTTATGGAATACCACCTCCTCTATTTTCTATTTAGTTCTCTCAGGGTAACATGTCATCATGATTATGTAATTATTTATTATTTATTGTTTGTATCCCCCCACTACAGTGTAAACTTGTCCAAGGAATGGTCTGTATTTCCTCTAACTTTGTGACTCCAACTAATAGTGCCTCCCTATAACAGGCAGTAAAAGTATAATAGTAAAAGTTTAAAGAGTCTATAAATGAAATGAAACAATACATATGGAAGTGCATCATAGCTCTTGATAGCTGGACCTTGGTGGTATACTGTAAGATGGAAAGCTCATAGACCATGATACAGAAACAAACCATTCCAAAAACAAAAGTCTCAACCATTAATCAGAGTACCTATAGCCAAAGCCTATAGAAATGATCAGTCTTTATGCTTACGTGCATACAAAGAACCCTCGTAAGAAAAAAAATAATCGCTGGAGAAGACAACTTGGCTAAGCAACAAAAAACATGAATGAGTTTATGTCCCTTTCTGTTTAATTATACCCACATGAGGTAGCATACAATGTGCATATGTATATGCATAATTAATATGAGCATTTTAAACTGCTGTTTGTATTCACCAAACTGCAGGGTGAATCTCTCTTTTCTACTAGAACACATTCTATTTGTTTCAAAATGTGATTTTTCTTATTTTACTGTTCTTCCATGCCACGTGTTACCTTTTGCACGAGTAAGTCTATTTTGTATTTATATAGCTTCTATATTAAGCTGAATAAAAGTGAGGTTATGGCTCGCAGGATTTTCTCTTTTTATTAGAATAGGACAATTTAGGTAGTTTAGTAGTAATTTGTGCTTTAAAGGTTAATTGTTGAAATTCTGGAAAATTTTGGTAAGTTATTTTTCAAATAAAAATTAGTTGCTATTCTTTAAATGGTGTACATTTCAAGTGTGTTCTTTTTTGGAGGGTGGTTGAAATATTCAAAATGGCTATTTAATTTTTTAAAATGTGTATGAGATTGGCACAATAGTTGGAAGAATGTTCCAGAAGTTTATTTCAAAGTACAGTTTTAGAGGAAAACTCATATTTCACCTATGAGTTTAAATATCAGTTTTAAATACTGATATCAGACAGTATTTAAAAACAAATATCAGACATTTGTTTAAAATATCAGTTTTTATTTGTGCAAATAAAGTAATTTTCTAACCTTAATTTTTTTTATTATATCTTCATAGTAAATAATTGTCATACTATGTAGACACCAGATTGCGTAGTTATAATTTTTTGTAATTGAGAATAGAAGGTTTATATATTTATTCATTCTATATTATTCTAGGAATATTAAAGTTGTATGTCATTTTTGTCTGTGTGAATTTCTCCTTAAACAATTTTTCTAAGATGGTGGGGTTACCTTAGGGATGGTGCTTTTATGTGAAGCTGCTACATCTGACATGGATATTGGAAAGCGAAAGAGTAAGTCATATCATATGCCAAAATGTAGCAATTCTGCCTTTAATACAGAAAAAAGAATGTCCTTTTAATCACTTCCCCTCTTAGTTATATTATTTTACTTATTTACTATTATAAAAGTAATATGTGCTCATTGTAGAAAATGTGGGGGAAAATAGGAGAATGAAACATTTCGGAGGAGAGTTACCCATTATTCCACCATTGAAAAGCTAATAATTTTAACGTAATATAAGTTCCTTCCATTTGTAAAAACATCTTTTCAACTGTATGTATAATACTTTGAACCTTATACCACCCCTTTTTAACCAGAGTTAAAATATTTCACTAATACTTTCCCATACATAATTTTTAATTTATAGTCTATACTGTAATTTACTTAACCATTCTGATTTTGTTAAGTGTTTACTTTTTTCCTAACTTTCATTATAATACTTATTTAGTGACTATTATGGTGCATATTAAACTTTATCCTCTTTCATAGTAATTCCTTAAAGTAGAATGACTGTGTGGTCCTATGTATGAGTATTTTCAATTATCTTGATGTTTTAAGCTGACGATGCCAAATTCTTTCCCCAAATGTTTTAATAATTTAGATTCCTACCAGTTGTATTTCAGAATGCTTGTTTCACTGTAACTTTATCAACATTAGATAACCTCATTAAAAATGTGTATGTGTATATTTGCTAATCAGATAAGGGGGAAATATATTATTTTGTACTTCTTTGGTTATTAGTATAGTTGAATATTTTCTTAGATGTTTATTAGCTGTTTGTGCTTTCCCTTCTGTAAAATGTCTTTTTGTCTTTTACCATTTACGTATTAGAGTCTTATTCCTTTTCCTACTGGTTTGCATAGACTTTTTATATATTAGAATATTCACACACTGATATTTGTTACCAAGAAATGTAAACAATGTAATTTACTTTACTTAACATGAAATCAGTCTAAGAGTTTTCTTTTTATGGTTAAAGAGTTAAATGTCATCAAAATTAACCTAGGTTAATAAATCTATTTACTTTTTCTTCTAGAAAAAAGGTGATGACATTGGATTTTAAATTTGGGAGATACGTATTTTGCTGAATTGAAATGAATTTTTACATATTAGAAAAATAGAACTAATGTAACAATTTTTCATCCAGTCAATATACATCCTTTCATTCCTGACTTTTGAAAAATTGCCTATTTCAGTATTCATTATTGGGGAAAGGCCATCTGGGTACTACACTGCTGGCATGAATTTAAATTGTAAAACATTTTGGTGACATATATTAAAATAGTCACAATTTGATCTACTTCTAAGATTCTAACTTAATGAAATAGTCACAAATAGTAATAATAAATATTTCTTTAGCGCCTATTATGTACCAAGAACTACCTGAAGCACTCTTAGATACGTGAAAAAAGTAGAATACAAATATATATTCAGAGTGAAACTGTATATATACATGTATGTGTGCATTTGATTAGGGAAAAAAAAAGACTTCTCCAAAGAGCATGTGTTAATACTCAGAAAAAATATGTTTAACATTTACATTTTGGCCCCTAATCATATTGTGTGAAAATTTTTAAAGGAAAAAGTTATTCTCTAAGTATAACAAAACTAAAAGTTGTTTTTAGTATCGGCCAATAAATATGGAGCTCCAGTTTCCCTGGAGCTTCCATTGCTGTAGCACACATGCTTTCCCACACCCCTCCCTCTATGCTTCTTAGCCAGTCTTAGTCCAGGGACTCAAAGAGCCTCATGTTATGTGAATCATACTTGAGCATTGTAGGGTCAGCATCTAGAGTTAAGGTTGGTAACTACTATGCTAAACCAGAGCATGTGGGATTAATGGAGAGAGCTATGAATTTAAGGCTAGGAATCTGGGCGGGTTTTTTCCCCTCATAATTCAAATGAGGAATCCATGTTGAAGGAGTTCCTCATACAAGCAGTGTAGTTACCGGTGAATGAATAAAATACTTTCAAGTAAGGCTTTCACAATGATATTGCCAGATGTCTTTAAGTGAATATTTCTCAATAATAAATAAGGCCATACTAAGGATTTAAAAGAAGTTTAATAAGTGAGTGAGTTATTTTCTTGTCAGTCATAAAACAGTGTATTTAACACTAAATTCTTGACTGTGATGGCTTTAATGAAATTCATTATTTCATACAATTAAATTACACAAGTATGTAAATGGAACTATTCTATTATATTGTAATGGAGCAAATTAAAGGAGAAGGCAGACTGCTGAAGATATAAGAATGGGGATGAAATTTGTTGTACAGTTTAGATTTACCAGTAAATTAAAGCCCTTGCTTTTTACTCTTGGAAGTATAGCCTACAAGTTATGCTCTTGCTCTTTATTATGCTTAACATGCTCATTTTACTCTCCTTTTATTTTTCTGCAGTAATGTGTGTGGCTGGTATTGGACTCGTTGTATTATTCTTCAGTTGGATGCTCTCTATTTTCAGATCTAAATATCATGGATATCCATATAGGTATGATTATTTTTCATTTATATAGTGATTATCTATACTTACAATCATTAGAGTTGATGTTGCTTTATAATTTTTTTGACTGTATCGCCAAATTACTCTAGCTTCTAAAGCAAAGAGGTAGGCTTTAATTTAGGTATGTTGCTTATAGAAATTAAAATAATTATGATACAATGAACAATAGCCTGTAATTTCTCAGGAACATCATTCAGGGTTATTCTGACTTCACCTAATTTAACCTAGAAATCTATCAAACACATAATGATTAGAACATTTTATACCCTATCTACTCATACAGTTCCTTATCTGCATACTTTACGTGTTTTTGAGGACAGAATTATTTTTCTAATGTTTTTTAAAACTTCTCACTCTACTTTTCAGGCTCTTTAGCTGGCATAAACAGAATATTTGATTAGAATCCAGTTTGTAGAGTGTATAATAAGAAAGAGTGTTTAAGAAGGTCTAATTGGCTTGAAATGTTCATAGAGATCTCTAAGGCTCAGGGAAGACATTATTCTCCTGGTTATAAGTTCTTGGTTTTATTCTGTTACTAGCCAAAATAAATGTACCAGTACACAATGGGGAATGTTGTGAGTTAGTTTTATAATCTGAGTGCCATTTACTATAATTCCTATTCTTTTAATACAACATTGTCCTGTTGTATAACCGACTATGAACACTAAAGGTAAAGTATATCAAGTGATATTTTTGAGACACATTCATTCTTCGTATTTTTAACACAAGTTTTTAGTAGGTAATTTTGAAACACTCCCTGATCAGTTCATTATATTGTAACATTCCTAAATGCATTTTGATTAGTGAACAACTTAATCTTTTGCATTTTCTGCAAACTTATTTAATTTTAAGACCAAAACCTACTAGAACTTTGATCCTTGACTTATAATCCTCCAGCTTTATACTTTTATTCTTCTGTGTATGTATATTTTAAAATAATTTATCCCCTATAGAATACTAGCTGGGATGCAAGGGTAATCTTCTGCTCCCCAGAAGCTGGGACTTCTGTTACTTATTTGATCACCGTGGTTGATTCAGTTATTAATTGGTGTCTCCAGGAGATATTTTAACTCAAAGTTATTTCTATTTCCTTTTCTCCTAAGACTACCTCAATATCTCAGTGTTTCTCACTTTTTGTGATTGATACTCAAAGTTTATTATACATGTACCCAAACGTTCTTTGATCTGAAAAAATCAAGATATTTATTAGAAGTAAAGACTACTTTTCTTTCACAGACTAATAGATTGGTATATATTTTTGTTTCAGCTTTCTGATGAGTTGAAAAGGATTCCAGAGATATGTAGACACTGGAGTAATGGAAATTGAAAAATGAAAAACGTGTGTGTGAAAAGAAGAATGCAATTTGTGTATTTTGTATTACCTCTTTTTTTCAAGTGATTAAAATAGTTAATCATTTAACCAAAGAAGATGTATAGTGCCTTAAGAAGCAATTTTCCATCAAAATCATGAAGTATTTGGGTATGATTCTCCTCTTAACCTTCCCTTCCCAGTAAACTTTGTGGAATTAAATATTTTAAAAAAAATGTTAAACTACTACTTCATTTTAGTTACAACAAGGTTCAAAACTGCTTTAGTTAACTTTTGACCATCTGATTTTTTATTATCTTATCCAAATGTGTGGGGGGCAGTTCTGATAACAACATCAAGAATCCATTCTTAACTTTTCCATCTTTGCATGGATGTGTATACTTTGCACATCTTTCCTTTTGGGCAGAGAAATCATATGTGCTATGTGTCTTCTGAAAATGGAACACCATTCTTCAGAGTACATGTCTAGACTTTAGAAAAAAAGACTAGCCAGTCCTCCTCCATCTTTCCTCCTGAAATGCAGTGCAAACTATGCTTCTTGGTAGCTGTAGACATTAAGAAGTATCTCTAAATGCAGGATTATGATTTCTGCATGAGTGTGGTATTAACTACCTGTATTTGGAAAGATTTCAGGCTCATTCTGTCTCCCTAGTTTTCCTTTATTTAAGGTGGGCCCCTTTCTAATAAAAATGTAGCTTAGTGCTAAAATCAGTGTAAATTTAAAATGGTCTAAAACGTTTCTGCAAATTAGAGCTCATCACTTATTTCATTTGTACCTAAGAGAAAAAGCTAGGTTCATCTGGTTAAGTTGATATCTGTATTACAGTTGCAACATATTTCATTAACCCTTGTGTTTAGGAAAAGGACTCCCCTAGATTGGGAAAATAAAATCATGAAATATTAAGCTGTTGCCTGTGAATAGAAAGTAAATGTTTCTTGAAAGCTGTTCTGTTTTTTGCTATTATTTTAGCCTTCATTTTCTCACTTTAAGTGGAGAACAAAGTAATCATTTGAAGAAGTTTTGAGTTTTATCTCTTTTTCTGTCAGTGAAAGTAACTGTATGTGCTAACCAAATTTCTGTGAAGAATGAAAGTTGATGGTTATCATTAGATCTAGCTATAACCTCCCCCATAGCTATAAAGAGTATCCAGAAATGCCACTATTAATGGAAATATGAGAATTCTGATAATGAAAAAAAAATTTTAAGAAATCTTAGAAGTATTATTACATTAAAATAATACTGTGACTGCCTGCTACTATTTACCATCTAATATCTCTCCCACGTGGTCTGGAAGTCTTATATAATAGAGGTTTGAAGAAAGAGATGGATATAATTGCCTAAGAAGACATGTTGTATGTGGGGGTTTTGTTTTTGTTTTTGTTAGTAGATTTGGTGGGTGAGGGGATATTTACTCTCTAGTGGAGCCTGTTTTTGTTGCTCCACTGTAAATTGTATGATTCTGGATTCCTTATCTGCTGTTCTTGTACTTCTCTCAGGCCAAGTAACTTTATGCTGTGATTCTTATGAGACTTGTGTGAATATACCCTGATTTGTACATACTAACCAGGGGAATATTACTGCCATGTAAAGTGTATAGCTCCAGATAATTTGCAACGAACATTGAAAGAATGACAGTTTTTCTGTATTTGTTTTGTCTCTTAAGAGCACATTCTTCTTCTTCTTTAAGGAGAGAAGTTGCATTCTGGCTAAAATCTGTAGAGAGCAGATTTACTACACTTAGAATAGTGTTACTTTTGTGGAAATGTTGAAATTAGCTTTCATCTGAAGTGCCTTAAGTAGACTCTTAATTAACTTTTCTAGTAATGGTTTAAATATTATTTGTTATGCATTTAAAATACTATTTAAAATGACACATTGTAGTGGCAAAGATAACCAAATGTCTGGCTGTTTGCTTTTTGATCATATCAATAAACTTTTACAATCTAAATTCTGAGTTTCTGGTTAACAACTAAGGAGAGGTGAATTTAAAACACTAAACTAGAATTGTAATATTAGGACATACCATTTTGAAATTATAGTTAAATTTCTTATTGTCCTAATGACAGTGAATTTGATAGGCCAATTTACTTAGGTATTTCTGGACTGAGACACATTCTTCCAGGATTCCATACATTATCCTTCATTAATGCTGTCACCCATTAGATTAGTCAAAACAACCAAGATAAGTAAATGAATGACTGTTTTCAATGGTTCATTACATTTTGCCCTAGTCAGTGAATGCTGTGACTAGGTAATTCCCTTTTGGCACTAATTAATTTGAAACAGTTACCCAGACAGATTATCAAGTTATATAAGACTGGGCAGCAGTACAGTTGCAAATATGGAGTAGAAACACTGGACAGGAAGTAAAGAAATCTGGCTTTTAAACAGCTTTTAGTCCTTACTTTGTTTCTGTCTAGCTATGTGACCATAGGCAAATCAGTGAACCTCTCTGGACCTGTTTCTTTATTCTAATGTGATTGCATTGGATTAAACCACCTCAGTGTTCCTTTCAGCACTACTGTTCTATGATGTAAAATATTAAAGATGTATTTCAATTTTGAATGGATATCATTTATGATATTCAGGTTTGGTGTTGAATTAGATCAATTGAAATGCAGGGTGTTTTGTAGTCAGATTTCTGAAGAAGCTACGAAATGCTTGTGGAAGCCATTATAGCTGAAAATTGTTTAGTAATATGCATTGAAATATTTTTTTAGAAAGAATACACTTGAAACAATTATGTTAACATTAGATCTTGATTTAAGTGGGTTCTGCCCAATTTTGAGCAAGGATGAGATGAACAACTGTAATAGTATGCTAATATTATAGAAAGTCAAAACCAAAGGGACCTTAGATACCATTTAGTCACTCCCTTCGTTTTGACTGCTAAAGAAAACCTGCCCTAGAGAGGTGAAGCAATTTACTGAAGGTTATTCCAAGGAAATTCCTACAGGTTTCCTATTTAGCTGCAAATTTCCTATGGATTAGGTTTCACTTCAGGATACAAATTACTCCCTGGAGAAATGGAAACCATAGTTAGTCTGTCTTGATTGCTTCCTGATATCTAGATTGCAGGGACTTAGGGAAGGGGGAATGAGGAGTTGTTGCTTATAATTAGAGTTTCAGTTTTGCAAGATGAAAAGAATTCTGGAGCTTGGTTGCACAACAGTGTGAATGAACTTAACAGTACTGAACTATACGTTTAAAAATGGTAAAGAAAGTATATTTTATGTATATTTTACCACAACTCAAAATTAAGACAAATACTATTGCCTTGGCACCAACCCCATATTAGCATATCCTTACTGACACCACTTTGTATTTGATCGTTGCCCTGAAAAGATTATAGCTGAATAGAGTATGACTCATGGTGGGAATGTTGGAGTATGGTCTTCAGGCTCTTTGGGTGGCAATTTAAGAACATGCAGATAAACCCTGCCTTCAGAATCAGTGATGAGTATATTCCTATGAGTGCTTTATAAATAATGACTTCCAGCTGAAAAAAAACAAACAAACTAAGATGTGTTGGCTCCACCAAATACCCAGACTCAGAAATGATGCATTTGGTCTGAACCTTCCAGTTTATAATGCCTGTCTGTGGCTCTGTGGCTAGCAGTTGTACCTAGAGAACTTTGGATCTGAAGTTCTTTTTATGATCTTCAAATAAAATAAATGCAATATTTTCTCTCCCTCCAAACACAGCTCGAACATTATAGCTTCCCGGAAGCTTTCCTGACCTCCCAGTTTGGGTTTTATACCCTTCCTCTCTTCTTCGGTGCATCTCTGTTATCCTATCTTGTAATTGCCCTGTCCCTCCCATAAACTGTAAATCCCTTGGGAACAGAGACATTGTCTTACTCATCTCTGTATGCTCCTTTTCTAAAATGCATGCATAGTACACACTCAGTAAATTTTCACTGACTAAAGAAAAAAAGTCTTTACTCTCAAGTTGCAGTCTTGTGGTGGAAACAAACATGTAAACAAATGCAATCCTAGTGGGAAAATATGTTTTATATCATGGATACAGAGAAGGGTTTGATCACTTTCTTGAGGTTGGGTGGGAGGGGAAGGGAGAGGTTTCTGTGATAGGAATTGAAATTTTAAAGGATGATTGATTAGTTCACAAGATACATTTTTTTAAGTACTGAAATGCCAAATTACTCTTATCAGGATAGTATCATTTTAGTACTTTTAAAAGAATCTCAAGTCAGAGTCATTTACATCCCAAATCATACCCAAAGAGTTACATGGTATGTGACAATTTCTAAATGAACAAAAATGCACTACTTTAAAAATATTCTTACCATTCTTATCCCTCTGCCTGTTTTACGAAGTCTTCTAAGGTATCTCATTTTAATGACCAATTCTCAAGTTATTAGTAACTCTGAACATCTTTTCTCTTATTTCTTAGTCATTTGTATATCCCTTAGAACCAATTTGGGCCTTCGTCTAATTCCAAAGGTCTTCCATAGTCTTCTTAGAATTGAGATAGAGAAACTTTATGGAAACAGAAAGAGAAGATAGGGACTTCCCTGTGGCGCAGTGGTTAAGAATTCGCCTGCCAATGCAGGGGACACGGGTTCAATCCCTGGCCCGGGAAGATCCCACATGCCACGGAGCAACTAAGCCTGTGCACCACAACTACTGAGCCTGCGCTCTAGAGCTCGCGCACCAGAACTACTGAGCCTGCTTGCTGCAACTACTGAAGCCCGTGCGCCTAGAGCCTGTGCTACACAAAAGAGAAGACACTGCAATGACGAGCCCATACACTGCAACAAAGAGTAGCCCCAGCTGGCTGCAACTAGAGAAAGCCTGTGTGCAGCAACGAAGACCCAACACAGCCAAAAACTTTAAAAAAAGAAAGAAAGAAAGAAAGAAAGCAAAAGAGAGAAGATAGTAGGGAAATTTGAGGTGAAAAAGAAAAAAGATGGAGGCAGGTTTCCAGGACCCCTGAAACCCAACTACTTCTCTTCCTCCATGGTTAGATTTCCTCCTCTTACCTCTCTTTCTTTCCCTCAAAGGTCAAATTCATTCTCACAAGTCTGACCCCTCCTCACCTCTTTTAATCAAGATTTTCTTCCTTATTCATTCTATTTGGAAAGACTCAAGCCAGACATACAAGGGATCCTTAATCCTAGTTCCTGGTCCTTTTACAGGTGTAACAACATCTGAGGACATGTAGATGACTATGACAATTTTATCTCAGATTTTAATAAAATACCAATATTTTGATAATATACAAAATACTAAAATATCAGTACAACCACTTTGCTCTAGTATCATACATATTATTGACAGATTCAAGTTCAAACAGCTTAGCAGAAGAAAGGAAGATGGAATTCCCTGATAGTGACTAGCTAGTTCTATCAAATGTTAATTCAAATTAAGATAGTATCAGGAATAAATGTAATAAAAGATGTGCAAGACCTATTGACTGGAAACTACAAAACATTGTTGAGAGAAATTAAAGAACACAAATAGGGACTTCCCTGGCAGTCCAGTGGTTAAGACTCCGCACTTCCACTGCAGGGGGCACATGTTTGATCCCTGGTCAGGGAACCCAGATCCCACATGCCACGTGGCATGGCTAAAATAAATGAATAAAGAACACAAATAAGGGATATACCCTGTTCACAGATTTTAAAATTCAATGTTCAGCTATACTCCAATAAAAATTCTTAAAAAATTTTTTTAAACTTTTAAGGAAAAGAATTCTTTCAGTTGAAATGTGTCTGAACTTTGAACAATAATAACCCTTTACAAGTTACTTCCTACAATTATAACACTAAGTAACATCAAAAATGAAATATGCTAAACTTTCTCAAAAAAAAATAAAAATACAATTTAATGTTGTAAAGCTCTCAATTTTCATATCAACTCCAATAAAAATTATAGCATATTTTTGTGTGTGTGTGAAGGTTGAAATTTATATGGAAATGCGAAGGGCCAAAAATAGCTAAGATAAATATTACTCAGTCATAAAAAAGGACGAAATAATGGCATTTACAGTGACATGGATGGACCTAGAGACTGTCATACTGAGTGAAGTAAGTCAGAGGAAGACTAATATCGCATGATATCACTTATATGTGGAATCAAATAAAAGGTACAAATGAACCTATTTACAAATCAGAAATAGAATCACAGATGTAGAAGACAAACTTACAGTTACCAAGGGGAAAAGGGGGAGGGGAGGGATAAATTGGGAGATTGGGATTGACATATACACACTACTATATATAAAATAGATAACTAATAAGAACCTACTGTATAGCACAGGGAACTCTACTCAGTACTCTGTAATGACCTATATGGGAATAGAATCTAAAAAAGAGTGGATATATGTATAACTGATTCACTTTGCTGTACAGCAGAAACTAACACAACACTGTAAATCAACTATACTCTACTAAAAATTAATTAAAAATAAAATGTTGCATAACAATCAAAAAACAAAACAAAACAAACAAAAAAATAGCTAAGATAGAAAAATGACAGAGTAAACAGTTCAGAGGGCCCATCCCTCCGCAGAAACACTGAAAAAGATAAGTAAAGACTGCCAGAATCAACTCTGTTGTAACTCTGGAAAATAGGCAAAGGTTTGAAACAACCAAGTGAATACTAAATCAGAAAAAGTTTCCTTAAGAAAAAGGAAACTTAAGCATGGTAGGAGAACTTTGTGGTGTTTTAGCCTCGCCCTGTCCCCCCATGTTGGTGTGGCAGAGTTTTGAAGATGGCATTCTGTGTTCCCAGTTTGGGTAGCTGGTCCCAAAGAGAGCAGAGCAGACCTTGTTTCCAAGAAATTGTGTTTGTCTGTTTTGACCTGTCTGTGGGTTCCCTAAGAAATGACACAAGAGGCTTGCCTTAGTTTTGCCCAGCTCAGAAATCATTCAGGACAGAAAAGCAGCTATCCTCAAAAATGTTAAAAGACAAAGCCACTGCTGCCTGAGGCAAAACATTGCTGTTGTGGCAATCAATAGATGTGTCAAAAGTCTAGGAGCAAAAACTGAGAAGAGACTTACTTTGGGAAACAAAAGCTTTATATACCCATAACAGGATGCATGCTCAGAATAGACTTAATAGTACTCTAAGCTTTTACCTCTGACTAATCTTTATGCTCAGTGCAAGCAGGAAGTGAAAGCTAAGGCAGAGTTGTAAACAGACTGGCTAAGTGTTGAAGGACTGTACCAAGACAGGGCCAATCTGCAAAGATTGAAAGGGGTTTTGGTTTTGGTTTTTTTGCCTCCAGGTGTTTAAGGAAATCACTCTCATATCACTAGATGACTACTCAGCTAGTGAAACAGAGACTTCAATGTCGACATATGACAAAGAACACAGTCTTTACACAAATAGTTTAAGAAGTTCACTAAGCAAAAACTATAACCTACAACATGCAGAAACAACAACTAATGGGAAAGTAGGAGAATATGATTTCCAGAGTTACCACATTATAATATTCAAAATGTCCAGTTTTCAACAAAAAATGATGCGGCACATGAAGGAATAAGAAAATATCACCCATTCACAGTGGAAAAATAGAAATTAACAGAAACTATACCTCAGGAAGCCCAGACATTGGACTTACTAGAAAAAGATTTTAAATCAGCTATTTAAAATATGTTCAGAGAGCTAAAGGAAATCATATCCAAAAAATAAAGGAAACGAGGTAAACTATGTATCACCAAACAGAGGATATCAATAAAGAAAGAGAATAACAACAGAATGGTAATTATGTGGGTAAAGGATGTGTTAAGTAACCCTATTGTGGTAAACATTTCACAATATATATGTGTATGAAATCATCATGTTGTGCACCTTAAACTTACACAATGTTATCTGTCAATTATATCTCAATAAAGCTGGAAAAAAGTAAAACACATTACTCATGGGGAGAAAAAAGATATAAAAAAATAGAAATTCTTGATCTGAAAGATACATTAGTGAAAAAAATTTACTAGAGGGCTTCAAAAAACATATTTGAGCAGACAGAAGAAATGAATAGGGAGCATGAATATGAGTTGATTACAATTATCCAATTGGAGAAGCAGGAAAAAAAAAAGAATGAAGAAAATTAACAGAACCTAAGAGACCTGGGGGACAGCATCAAACACACCAATATACAAATAATGAGAGTCCCAGCAGAAGAGGAGAGAGAGAAAAGGCAGAAAGAAAAAATGAAGAAATAATGGCTGAAACCTTCCCAAATTTGGTGGAAGACATGAGTCTACACATCAAGAAGCTCACTGAACTCTAAGTAAAATAAACACGGAGATCCACACACCAAGACAGACAGACAGAGAATCTTGAAAGTACCAAGACAAAAATGATTTTTCACTTAGAAGAGATGCTCAGTAAGACTAACAGAAAGGAATACACTCCAAAAAATCAATTAAACACAAAAGTAAGCAGTAATGGAGGAACCGAAGAACAGAGTATATATGACATATAGAAATCAAATAGCAAAATAGCAGAAGTAAGTCCTTCCTTATCATTAATTACTTAAATGTAAATGGGTTATATTCTCCAATAAGAAGACAGAGAACGGCAAAATGGATTTTTAAAAAACCCCACCATCTAACTATAGGCTGTCTACAAGAGACTCACTTTCATTTTTTTCTTTTTTCTTTATTGAAGTATAGTTGCTGTACAATATTATATAAGTTACAGGTGTACAATACAGTGATTCACACTTTTCAAAGGTTATACTCCATTTATAGCTCTTGTAAAATATTTGCTATATTCCCCATGTTGTACAATATATCTTTGTAGCTTATTTTATTTATTTATTTATTTATTTTATTATTTAGTTTTGGCTGCATTGGGTCTTTGTTGCTGCACGCAGGCTTTCTCTAGTTGCGGCGAGTGGGAGCTCCTCTTCATTGCAGTGTGCAGGCTTCTCTTTGCGGTGGCTTCTCTTGTTGTGGAGCACAGGCTCTAGGCGTGTGGACTTCAGTAGTTTTGGTGTGCAGGCTCAGTAGTTGTGGCTTGTGGGCTCTAGAGGGCAGGCTCAGTAGTTGTGGCACACGGGCTTAGTTGCTCCGTGGCATGTGGGATCTTCCCGGACCAGGGCTCAAACCCATGTCTCCTGCATTGGCAGGCGGATTCTTAACCACTATGCCACCAGGGAAGTCCCCTGTAGCTTATTTGATACCTAATAGTTTGTACCTCTTAATCCCCTAACGCTGTATTGTCCCTCCCCACTTCTTTCTCCCCATTGGTAACCACCTGTTTGTTCTCTATATCTGTGAGAAGAGACTCACTTTAGATGTAGACACAAATAGATAAAAAATGAAAGGATGGGGCTTCCCTGGTGGCGCAGTGGTTGAGAATCTGCCTGCTAATGCAGGGGACACGGGTTCGAGCCCTGGTCTGGGAAGATCCCACATGCCGTGGAGCGGCTGGGCCCGTGAGCCACAGCTGCTGAGCCTGCGCGTCTGGAGCCTGTGCCCCGCAACGGGAGGGGCCGCGATGGTGAAAGGCCCGCGCACCGCGATGAAGAGTGGCCCCCGCTTGCCGCAACTGGAGAAAGCCCTCGCACGAACCGAAGACCCAGCACAGCCAAAAATAAATAAATAAATAAAAATAAAAGTAGCTATAAAAAAAAAAAATTAAAAAAAAAAAAATGAAAGGATGGAAAAAGATAGTCCATGTAAACAGTAACCAAAGAGAGCTAGGGTATCTATACTAATATCAGAAAAAATAGACTTTAAGTCAAAAATTGTTACAAAAGACAATAAAGACATTATATATTGATAAAAGGGTCAATCCACCAAGGGAATATGATAATTATAAACATATGCACCTAACAATATTGCCGCAAAATATATGAAGAAAATATTGATAGACTTGATGGGAGAAATAGTAAACAATTCTACAATAATAGTTGGAGACTTCAGTACTCCACTTTTAATAATGAGTAGAACAACCAGAAAGAAGATCATTAAGGAAACAGAGTCCTTGGACAACACTATAAACCAACTAGACTGACAGACTTACACAGAACACTTCACCTAACAAAGGCAGAATTCACACTTTTATCATATGCACATGGAACATTCTCCAGGTTAGACTATATATTAGACCACAAACAAGGATCAGTAAATTTTAAAAGACTGAAATCATACTAAATATCTTCCATGATTACAGTGGAACAAAACCAGAAATCAATAACAAGAAAATTTGGAAAATTCATAAATATGTGGAAATTAAACAGTATAATCTTAAACAATCAATGGGTCAAAGAAGAAACCACAAAGGAAATTAGAAAATATTTTGAGATGCGTGAAAACAAGAATATATCATACAAAAACACAGAATGTAGTGAAAGCATTGCTCAGGGAAAATTATACCTGTAAATGTCTACATTAAAAAGAAGAAAAATCTCAAATCAATAACCTAACATTACAGCTTAACTAGGAAAGAAGAAACTATAGGTATAGAAGAAACTAGATATAGAAGATATGTAGAAGAAATTACACCCAAAGCTAGCAGACGGAAGGAAATACTAAAGATTAGATTAGAATGGAGATACACAAAATAGAGAATAGAAAAACAACAGAGAAAATCAACAAATGAAATATTGGCTTTTTGAAAATACCAACAAATTATTAGGTTGCCTTAGGTTTAGACTCTTCAAAAAATATTGCATAATTTATTCAACTCCCACTGGTTTATGAGAAGGAAACATTATTTCATTTGGAGCTATAAGATTAATCTTGTTTGGTGTACTTTTTAAAACTGAGGTATACTTGACATACAATATATTAGTTTCAGGTGTACAATATAATGATTCGATATTTGTGGATGTTGCAAAATGATCACCACAATAAGTCTAGTTAATATCCATCAACATATGTAGTTACCATTTCTTTTCATGTGATGAGAACTTTTAAGATTTATTCTTAGCAAGTTTCAAATATGCAATGCAGTATTATTAACTATAGTCACCATGGTGTACATTATATCCCCATGACTTATTTATTTTATGACTGGAAGTTTGTACCTGGTTTACTTTTAAATATTCTGTTCTCCCCCATAATTTTCATAAAGTGAATGGAGAGGTCGTTTTAATATATCTTTTATGTTAAAAAACCTAAACAGACCTATGAGGAAAAGTGAATTATTTTATGATTTTTAATTATATTCATTTTAAATGGACTTTATTTTTCGAGCAGTTTTAGTTTTACAGGAAAATTGAGCAGAGAGTACAGATCTTTCTCATATGCTGCCTAACCCCCCCTCCAGTTTTCTCTATTATTTTTATTTATTTATTTATTTATTTATTTATTGGCTGCATTGGTTCTTCGTTGCTGCGCGTGGGCTTTCTCTAGTTTTGGCGAGTGGGGGCTACTCTTTGTTGCGGTGTGTGGGCTTCTTATTTCAGTGGCTTCTCTTGTTGTGGAGCACAGGCTCTGGGCACGTGGGCTCTAGAGCGCAGGCTCAGTAGTTGTGGAGCAGGGGCTTAGTTGCTCCACAGCATGTGGGATCTTCCCTGACCAGGGCTGGAACCCGTGTCCCCTGCATTGGCAGGCGGACTCTTAACCACTGCGCCATCAGGGAAGCCCGTGTCAGGTCTTAGTTGCGGCATGCAGGATCTTTTTGTTGCAGCACTTGGGCTCTCTTGTTGAGGTGCGTGAACTCAGTAGCTGTGGCGCGCAGGCTTAGTTGCCCGGTGGCATGTGGGATCTTAGTTCCCTGACCAGGGATCGAACCCGCATCCCCTGCATTGGAAGGCGGATTCTTAACCACTGGACCATCAGGGAAGTCCCTCCCCTATTATTAATTACTTGAATTAGTGTGGTATATTTGTGACAATTGATGAACCTACATTGATACCTCATTATCACCCAGAATCCATAGTTTACATTAGGGTTCACTCTTGGTGTTGTACATTCTCTGGGTTTGGACAAATGTATAATGACAAATATCTACTATTATAGTACCATACTGAATAGTTTCACTGCTGTAAAAATCCTCTGTGCTCTTCTTCTTCATCAATCCCTCCCCCAACAACCCCTAACAACCACTGATCTTTTTATTGTCTCCATAGATTTGCCTTTTTCAGAATATCAGATAGTTGGAATCATACAGTATATAGCTTTTTAGATTGGCTTCTTTCCCTTAGTAATAGGCATTTAAGTTTCCTCCATGTATTTTCATGGCTTGATATCTAATTTCTTTTAGGACTGAATAACATATCACTGTCTGGCTGCACTACAGTTTACTTATCCATTCAACCTACTGAAGGACATCTTGGTTGCTTCCAGGTTTTGGAAACTATGAATAAAGTTGGTATAAACATCTGTGTGCAGGTTTTGGTGTGGATGTCATTTTCCAATTCATTCGTGCATTCATTCCTGCAAGTGTGGGATCATATGGTAAAAGTATGTTTAGCCTTAGGTTTGGTAAGAAACTTTCCAAAGTGTCTGTACCATTTTCCATTCCTATCAGCAATGAATGAGAGTTCCTGTTGTTGCATGTTCTCATTGGCGTTTGTTGTTGTCAGTGTTTTGGATTAGCCATTCTAATAGTTGTGTAGTGGTATATCATTGTTCTTTTAATTTGCAATTGCCCAGTGACATATAATGTTGAGCATTTTTTCATAAGCTTATTTGCTATCAGTATATCTTCTTTGATGAGGTGTGTCTTTGGTTCTTTTGCCCAAGAAGAACCCAATCTTAAAACTGGGCCTTTGTTTTCTTATTGTTGAGTTGTAAGAGTTCTTTGTGTATTTTGGACATCAGTCCTTTAACAGATATGTTTTGCAAAGATTTTCTCCCAATCTGTGGCTAATCTTTTCATTATCTTAGCAGTGTCTTTTGCTAGCACCATTTGTTGAAGACCGTCCTTTCCCCGTTGAATTGCCTTTGGTCCTTTGCCACAGATCAATTGACTCTGTTTGTGTGGGATTATTTCTGGCCTCTCTGTTCTTCCATTGATTTATTTGTCTGTTCTTTCACCAATATCACACTGTCTTAATTTTAAATTCACATTCATTTTTTGAACAGGAAACACACCCAACATGTATTTATAAAATATAAAAGGTGCAAAGAGTATATAGTGTAGTGAAGTTTCCTCCTGCCCTGGTCCCCCCGCTCCCAGGTTATCTTCTCCAGGTAATCACTATTATTAAATATAATTTTCATTCTTTCAGAGTTATTTTACTTCTTATCCTCTCTCTTTCTCATTCTCACTCTCACTCTGGCTCTTACTCTTGCTCTTGCTCTCTCCCCAACACAAATATTACAATACAGTGTTATGCAACTTGCTTTTTTTTCCATTTAACAATATAACTAGAAAAACATCTCATATATGTACATCTATGCCTGCCTTTTTAAAAAAGTTTTTATTTGGTAAAAAAAGCATGTAATATTAAATTTACCATTTTAACCATTTTAAGTGTACAGTTCAGCAGTGTTATGTATATTTAGATTGTTGTGATCTCTAGGACTATTTAATCTTGAAAAATTGAAACTTTATACCCATTAAAAACTAATGCCCTCTCCTTTACCCATCTCCCCAGCCCTTGTCAACCACCTTTCTACTTTCCATTTATAGGATTTTGACTATTTAAAATACTTCATATGAGTGGAATCATACAGTATTTGTCCTTTTGTGAGTGACATTTTGCTTAGCATAATATCCTCAAGGTTCATCCATGTTGTAGTGTACGAAAGGGTTTCCTTCTTTTTTAAGGCTGCATAATATTCCATTTTCTTTATTTGTTCATCTGCCAATGGCCATTTGGGTTGCTTCCACCTCCTGACTATTGTGAATAATGCTACAATGAACATCAGTGGGCAATTATCTCTTCGAGACCCTGCTTTCAATTCTCTTGGTTATATACCCAGAAGTGGAATTGTTGGATTGTATGGTAATTCTCTTTTTAACTTTTTGAGGAACCTCCATACTGTTTTCAATAGCAGCTTCACCATTTTATATTCCCAGCAACAGTGCACAAGGATTCCCTTTTTACTGTGTCCTTGCCAGCATTTCTTTTTTTAAAAAAATTAATTAATTTATTTATTTTTGGTTGCCTTGGGTCTTCGTTGCTGTACACGGGCCTTCTCTAGTTGCCACAAGCGGGGGCTACTCTTCATTGTGGTGCTCAGGCTCCTCATTGCGGTGGCTTCTCTTCTTGCAGAGCATGGGCTCTAGGCATGCGGGCTTCAGTAGTTGTGGCACACGGGCTCAGTAGTTGTGGCACACGGGATCTTCCCAGACAAGGGCTCGAACCCGTGTCCCCTGCATTGGCAGGCAGATTCTTAACCACTGTGCCACCAGGGAAGTCCCTTGCCAGCATTTGTTATCTCTTGTCTTTCTGATGATAGTCATTCCAACAGCCTGAAATAATACCTCATTGAGATTTTGATTTGAATTTCTCTTATGATTAGTGGCATTGAGCATCTTTTCATATGTTTGTTGGCCATTCGTATATCTTCTTTAGAGAACTGCCTATTCAATTCCTTTGTCCATTTTTTATTCTTTATTTGTCACTGCTGTTAATTGTAGAAGTTCCTTATATATTCTGGATATTAACCCCTTATCACATATAGGATTTGCAAATATTTTCTCCCATTCTGTAAGTTGCCTTTTTACACTGTTGATAGTTTCCTTTGATGTGCATAAGTTTTAAAATCTGATATAGTCCCATTTATCTTTTTTAGTTTCATTGCTTGTGCTTTTGCTGTCACATCCAAGAAACCAGTTGCCAAATTAAATGACCTAAAGCTTTCCCCCTATGTTTTCTTCTAGGAATGTTACAGGTTTAGGTCTTTAAGCCATTTTGAGGTAATCTTTGTATATGGTATAAGTTAAGGGTACTACTTCACTCTTTTGCAGCTGGATATCCTATTTTCCCAACACCATTTATTGAAGAGACTATCCTTTCCCCATTGTGTAGTCTTGGCACCTTAGTTGAAAATCATTTGGCCATATATGCAAGGGTTTACTTCTGGGCTCTCTTTTCTGTTCCATTTTCTATATATTATGCCAATACCACACAGCCTTGATTACTGTTGCTTGGTAGTATATTTTGAAATCGGGAAGAGTATGGTCTCCACTTTTGCACTTCTTTTTCAAGACTGAGTTGGCTATTAAGGTCCCTTGAGCTTTCATGTTAATTTTGGGATTTTTTTCTATTTCTGCAAAGAATGCCACTGGGATTTTAATACAGACTTCATTAAATCTGTAGGTCTTTTTAGCTAGTAGGACATTTTAACAACAGTCAGTCTTGCAGTCCATGAGCATGAGATGTCTTTCTATTCTTTTTGTCTTTCTCTGATTTCTTTTAGCAATGCTTTATAGACTTCAGTGTGCAAGTCTTTCACGGCCTTTGTTAAGTTTATTCTTAAGTATTTTATCCGTTTTGATGATATAGAAAATGAGATTGTTTTCTTAATTTCCTTTTTGGATTGGTTGTTGTTAGTGCATAGAAACACAAGTGATTTTTGAAAAATTTTTATATTAAGGACTTATGTGGTATTATGTTATATGGATAGCATAGTTTATTTCACCAGTCCTCTATTGAGGAACATCTATGTTGTTTCTAAATCTTTGATGTTACAATGTTGCAATGAATAGTCTTGTGGACAACTCATTTTTCACATGTAGAGTTTATCTGTTAGATAAATTCTTAGAAGTTAAATTTCTGGATTAAAGGATATATACGTTCAAAAATTTCATGGTTATCACCAAAGCTTTATGATTTTGACATAAGATAGTCAGAATTTGTGATGCTGTTTATTTAAAATTATGAGAGTATCTATTTTTTCATCTAACTTGCACTTTTAAAGGTAATTTACCTTGTCTTTCTTCCAAAACAAATAAGTAGATTTGCAAATCACACATTTATGGTCAAGAGTCCAAGAAAGGGGTCTATGTTGATTTCTGTGGCAACTTGATGAAAAATGTGAAAGTGATGTGTACTAGTGAATTTTTTCTAAAATACAGCTGAAGGAAAGTCTTTGAAAATTATATGTTGAAAGTGATCCCCCTATAAATACATCAGTAAAACTTTGTTAGTCATCCTTTAATAGCAAAGATATTCTGTTTATGATTCACAAATACTGAGTTATTTTATATTTTTAAAATTCTGTGATTATAATTTTGTTATTAAGATGTTTTTCTATTTGTGGAATTTGCCATTTAAAGCTGCTTAGTGTTGAGTCTTGTCTCCAAGAGCTCGTTTGAAAGTTGTGTGACGTCTTCTAACAGAGTGGATCTCCTTTCAAATTAACTGCATTTACTAACAAGGAAAACATAACTTCTGTAAATTGTATGTTTAAGTAATATTTAATGTATAAAAGACAAGAAGAAAATCAGTATTCCAGATACAGAAGGCTGGTTTCTACAGTTGGCAATGGTACTTCTGTATCTGAAAGATGACTTGAAATGTGTACAGGCTTCTCTTGATTAAAAAGTTGCCCGAGTCTATCAGATTATCAAAGTGTTCCATTCAAAAAATGCTCATCGCTTGCTATTCCAGTAGAAAGCAGCAACCTTGTCACCTAAACACAACAGGAGCTCTTGCAGATTTCAGGAAAAAGCGAGTAGAATGAACTTTATTTATGGCAGAATAAATTTAGAAACAAAACTTGAAACTATTTGATTTTAGAGAACTGATTTGTGACTTGCAGAGATTACCAATAGACAATTAAATTATAGAACGTGAAAACTGGACAGGCTTTTATTCTATTTTTATTTATTTACTCTGGCCACGCTGCACAGCTTGTGGGATCTTAGTTCCTCGACCAGGGATCGAACCCTGGCCCTCGGCAGCGAAAGCGCAGAGCCCTAATCACTGGACGGCCAGGGAATTCCCTGGAAAGGCTTTTAGAGATGATACAGCCAAACCTCTGTAACGAGGTGGAAATAGACCTAGACTGGTTAGTTTGTGAGCCAAACATCACATCAGACTGGGGAAATGGTCCACGTGTGTGTTCCAAGTGGCAATTTATTCAATATTGAAAAAATTGTGTGCAGATCTCAAGTTGGTCTTATGTTTTATATTTATAATACATATATATATTTGTAAGCATGCTGGAATGATTAATATTATATATAAATCATCTAGGAAAGTAAAGAACTTGATGATAACCTGGAATATAGGAAAGAAAATGTATAGGATGGCCACATAGATTAGTGGTTAAGAGTGTGGTGTCTGATCGGAATCTTGGCTCCACTACTGTGGGACTTTGTGTTTTGGTTTCCTCGTCTAGAAAATGTAGGTAACAAGCGGCTGTCTGACTCAAAGAGTATAAGGATTACATGAGACAATCTGGATAAAGGATTAGTATAGTGCTGGGTATATAGTAAACTCTCAATAAATGTAAATTGCTGTTCTTGTTTTGTCAGTATGTCAAAGAAAAGAGGACGGATTAAAAAGCATTTTCAGAATAAAGTCAAAATACGTCACTAGCACTTTCAGGTCAATGGGACTGAATTGGACCCCCCATGAAAAGGTGGAGGGGATCAAATGACGTAGACCGCCTTAGCAACAGGCCCCCAAAGAAGGTGAATTTCTGTAACCAATAGGCATCTGCGCTGCGGAGAAGGCAGCCAATGGATGATGGAAAGACGAAGAGGGAGGGCGCGCCAATTCTGTTGCCTGAGCCTCGGCCCAACAAAATGGCGGCGGCGGCGGCGTCGCTTTGTTTCCGCGGCTCCTGCGGAGGTGGCAGCGGTGGCGGCCTTTGAGCTGTGGGGAGGATCCAGCGCCAGCTGTAGTGACGACTAAGAGTCCAGTGCATTTCTATCGTAACTGGGCACCGGGGAGCGCAGAGTGGCGCCCTACGGTCGCTGAAGCCGACAAGGCATTGAAGCGAAAACATGACTGCTGAGCCCATGAGGTAAAACACAACCCCGTCTCACGGATCCCAGTGGTTTCGGCCTACGCGCCTTCTGAGCCGGGTGTTTGGGAAAGCTTTGGCTTGGTGGGTTAGGCCTGTGTTTCGCTGAGCGGAAAGAGGCATCGTTTTCTCCTTAGGTGAGGAGGGTTTCGGGGTTTCGGCGGTAGGCTCCAACCCGGGGTGGGGGTGGGGGGGGCGCGGCCTGGCGTGTCGGGCGCTTTCTCCAGCCTCCCCGAACCGCGGAGCTTAGTTGGCCTCCTCTGTTTATTCTTCGGTGCTTGTGGAATTGAGACCCTGAAGTGGGAGGCGGTTTTTCGTATCCTGGTCTTTCTTCCTAATCTTTGGGCCTAGAGACTGCGCGGGGAAGAAGGAGGGGGGGTGAGGGGTGGGAAGAGGGGGAGGGGCGGTCGGGAGGATGTGAGATCCTGGGACGACTTAGTGGCGTTTGGACGAAGACGGGAAGTACCCCGGCCTTGCGGAATTTAATTTTTTTTTCTGCAGCCCCTGGGGACAAGCCCATTTTGTGGGGTGAACGGGTGGGTCTTGCCAGTATTCCTTCTCTGCTCCAGACCCTGAGGGGTATCCTTGGATTTACCTCTAGGCAAAGGGATACTAACGCAGGGTTTTGCTTCCAGAGGACCCCAGTATACTACTTTTTGTGTAGTCCAGCTTTAATGGGTGGTAAGGCAGTCCTCAGATGTTTCTCCACTTTATGGGCAAATTTTGAGCAAAAGTAATTAGACCTTATTTTTGTTTATTTATTTATATATTCCAAGAGGGGTGGGGAGCACGTTAACATGGGTTGATGGGAAGTAAGATCTATTGCAAGGAAGCAGTGCCTGGCAGGCCACCTCTTACCAGTCAAGCACGTTTATATTAGGTTGAGGCTGCTTTTCTCTTGTGCTTCTGATTTGCCTCTTGATAGTGTCTAAAAATAATGGGTTGTTAATGTGAAATGTATACCACTTTTACACAGGTGGCTGGCTTGCTTTTCAGACAGTTTGACATTTGACTTTTCATCCCTTGTGAATTAAGTAATTTTTCTGCTTTGAGATGTATCCTTGGCGCCTAGTGGCAAAGTAAAATTACAGGGATCATAGATCAGAATTGCATTCGTAGTTGGCAAAATATGCTTTTGAGTAACCATTAGAATGGTGTATATATATATGTGTATATATGTGTGTGTGTGTGTGTGTGTATATATATATATATATATATATACATACATACACCATCTTAATAGTATATAGGTATATATGTTTTTAGAGCACTTTACCTAGTGTATAGAATTTGGGAATGAACCTGTGATATTTATTGTGCCTATTTTTCTGCGTTAACAAGCAGTAGATGGAAGATGTTTTCCTTCCTTTGAGGAAAAAAAATGCACTTTAGTTCTTAGATTATAGATCCCTAGTTGTGTAAGGATTGTGGCCTTGGTTTTTGAATTTGTGTTAATTGGTCCAAGTGCAATAAGCCTTTACGTAAGGGGTATTGGGCACGTAAGAGGTACCCAACAACTTGTTGGTTAGTTATTATCAGGTGCCCATGTTCCTGGACATGAAGGGTGTACCTTACAGTTAAATATGACCTCTAGATTTTACTAAATCTCACAAAGTCTGCCTCTAAAACCGTAGCTTGAACTTGGATTTTCTCCCTTTCTTTAGGGTGAGCAAATTAATTATGTATAGACTTTCTGAATAGAATTATTCATTTTATGCCAGGGTCAGTTTTCCTTATGGGCCTTGAATTTTTGTTGATCTTAGTGGTAAGAGTAATAATCTTAACTAAAATTGAGTGCTTACTGTTGACCTTGACCTGTGTAATCGTGATTAATTCTCAGAACAGCTCTATGGGTAGGTACTTGGTGTTCCCCTTTTTACGGATAAGGAGGAAACTGAGGCATAGAGAGATCAAAGAACTTGATCAAAGTTATATAGTTTGTAATTGGTGGAGCTGGAATTGAACCCAGTCTTTACTCCAGAGCTTATGTTCTTAACCACAGGCATTAATACCTCCTTGAGCTGCCAGATATAATGTGATTATGACCATTTTAATTTAGCCCAAGTATTACAATGGAAGAAGTTCATGTTAGCTACTATTGTCATTTGTTGTAGGTCTTTTGAGTTTGTAGGTGTTTATAATATTTTGTCTTTTATGTTCATATGAGATAGTAAGATATCTGAAGCATTTAATTCCAGGAGAATCTTAAGCTACGTGAAAACCCCCTTGCAAAGAACACATGTATAAATGTAAAGAATTAATTTTAAAAAGTGTGATGCTGATTATTTACTATGAAAGTGCTCCAAGTGGGTGTTCAGAAGAACTGTCTCAGTCTGAAGTGTCATTCATCTCAAGCCATAATTGTAGTTAAAGGATAATCTGACTGGTAATGCTTGAGTGAGTTGAACCCACAATACCAAATCACTCTTGATTCTCTTCTAATGTGAGGCAGAAATAATATGAACAATTCTATGAATTGTCATTAATTTTATTTTACACAATTGTTCCAGATTTTTTCTTTATCAGATCTTCTGTCCAGCACTTAAAAATAGGAGCAAAGATTAGTTTCTAATTTTTACTTACATTTATAAAAAAAGAACATTCCTAGGATTCTGTGGTAAAAAAATAGCCAAAAGGCAAGAGGGAGGAAAATAAATTGATGATTTGGCTAAATCATACAGTTGGCTCTGTGTTCCTCCACTCAGTACCGAGGATTTCAATCTGTGGTTGGTTGAATCTGAGGATGCAGAACTGCGGATACGGAGGGCTGACTATGGGACTTGAGCATCTTCAGATTTTGGTATCTGTGGTGGGTCCTGGAACCAACTCCCCTCAGATACTGAGGGACAAATATACACTGAAAAATCAGTGGCTCAGTTTTCAAAGGTTTTGTTATTGTTTTTAAAGAGTTTTTTGTTATTTGTTTTGTTTTAAATAAGATTATTTCTTCAGTTTTTTGGCCTGAAAGATCAGCCTCTGATTGACAGATAAACTTTCATTTATTTTTATATAAAGATCTTGGAGATTTGATGGAACTTGTCATTCTAATCCTTATGGCAATTGATTACTTGAAAAGCTGAAAGCCATATAACCAGTTATTGGTCTTAAATTTTAAAAGGTAGAAGTGGTCTAACTTGAGAGATGTTGGGAAAATGTCTTAGGAAGTGTCTGTTATTGTGGTAGTTCACACTCAGTTGCATACTAACGTATTTTTGAAAAATGTTATCTGTGAAATATGTGCATTCCCACTGTGTGGAAAGTATTAGGCCAGGCCTGTGGCAGCGGAGTACATGCAAATTTTACAAAGGGTTTTGAAAATATTCAAATGCCAGCTGTTTCGTTATGTTATTGGTGTGGATGAAAAGAAAGACATTTGTGATTTTAATTGTGATCAGGCCAGCTCTCATTATTGGCAACCCTTGGTATAGTTGACCATGAGCCTTCACTTTTATATTGTATTTCTAGAGATAAGATAAATGTAGTACTTAAAGGTATTTGTATATAGATTTAGGTGTGTGAAATAATTTTTTCTGTAAGAAATTGTGTGTATTTATGTGCCTATTTCACTTTTGAAATCTGAATAAATTTACGGATTGGGCCACAGAATACAGGCAATTTTTGGGTTTACATGAAGTCTTTTTCCTCCAGAGCTTGAATGTTCTCTTGGACATTGGCAGAAGCTGTTAAAATGGGTTAAGCCATTGGAAAATGATGTATAGCTCTTCCTTTAGGAATGTTGAATATAGCAGGGCAGTAAAAGGAGTGTCTAAGTAGGATCTCTCTGTACATGTATCCTAATGCTTGTCTTATTGGCTTGATAGCTGACATGCAGGATGATTAATCTCCATAGCTCTCCATCTGTAAAATAGGAGTAAGTTTAAAAGATACTGATAAAGCCTGCAGTTCTGGAGGAGATAACATGGTTATAACAGCGGTTCTTAAAAGACAATAAACTAAAAGCTCTTTGGGGGTCTTTGTTAATTTTTAAGTGTTTTAGGAGTGTAAAGAGGTCCTGAGACTAGAAGTTTGAGAACTGCTGGTTGTGGAGGAATGAGTGCTTAACTCGGAGCTAAACCTGGGTTTTCTAGTTACAGCTCTGTTGCTCAACTGATTGTTGTAGACAAATCATTCATCTTTCTAGGCCTCTGCTTTGTCATTTACAGAATTAACTTGTACTAGATGGTCTATAAAGTTATTAAAAACATAATCCTGGTTACGTTAGTGTCGATCATTTTTTGACTTTGTTTGCCTTTTTGGGGGTAGGGAGAAGAAGTGATGAGGGAAAGTTTCTTTATTCAATGTATGCATATCTTTTTTGCCTTGAAGCTTACATGGTTAGGATACAGGTGTTTTGTTGCTAATATAATATATACTATCACATACACAAACATTTATTAGAACGGAAAAACTTTGCTGGGAAGTTCGTTAATAATTATTGTGGCTCAGGATATGTTCTATTTTGAAAGATTCCTATATCCAGTGTATTTCTGCTCTTTTATGATTGGAGATGATACTTCTGAAAAGACCTATATTCTAGCTGCTGGTGATTTTTGCCCTGGGAAAAGGTTCTGTGAATTTTGCTCTCTAGCCACCGTTTTCAGATCCTGTCTCTGAGACTTTGTCTCAGAGTTTTGGCTTGAAGTAGCCATTCTTGCTATCAGTAGTCCAGCTTTCTTGTGAACTGTTACATAAAATATTTGTTTCAGAAATTTATTGGTATGGTAGTGGTGTTCATGTGTATATACCCTATACTCGATATTTTGGAGGAATGCTTTATTAGTTGATCAAATACTTGAGTACCAACTAGGTGCCAGGCACTGTACTAGCGTATGCAAAGGGTAAAAGACAAAATTCCTGCCTCCTTAAAGCATTCTTAATCTAAGGAGGGAAATAGTAAGTAAATAAGCAGTTACAAAGCAGTGCTAAAATGGAGGTATATTGGCTGTGCTAGGGATCAGAATGAATGAAAGCCTAATTTGGGGGATGTTTAGGAAAGTTTTGCAGAGGAGATGGTATCTGTATTGGGTCTTGAAGGTAAGTTAGCAGTTAAGGGTTGGCTGTGAAAAAGGGCAGTCCAGCAGAGGGATTAGTATGGCTAAAGATTAGTCTTATTTTCCACACAGCAGAGGAAATAAGACATGTTCACAAATAAATTTGAAGCAGGATATAAAGTGCTACATGCTGTGTTGGGTAACAAGTAACTTGCTGTGGGAGTTTAGAGTAGGAAGACATTTCTGATGGGGTCCAGGGAAGGCTTTATAGAGAGGTAGCATTTGAATGTGACCCTTGGAGGATGCATCTACTTTTAACAAAGAAGACTGGGGGAGGATTTCAGATGTGAGTTATAGCAGCTTGAGCAAAGAAATGTTGTATATGTTAGTGTTTTCTAATTGAAAGGAGGTCAACTTAGAATTTTTAACTCAGTTCCTGGGCAAATATTGTATAACCATGTGCAATTAGTAGTTTTTCCAGCTTTATTGAGGTATAATTGACATATAGCATTGTGTAAGTTTAAGGTGTACAATGTGCTGATTTGATATGTGTATATATTTTGAAATGACTGTCACAATAATTACCTTTTTTTGTTATTCTTGTGGAGAGAACATTTAAGATCTACTCTCTAGCAACTTTCAAGGATATAATACAGTATTGTTAACTATAGTCACCATGCTGTGTGCTGTACATCAGATCTTCAGAACTTATTTATCTTACAGTGCAGTTCATATGTTAACTTTGATTGCTCGATGATCTTGTAAAAGCCACATGTGCCCTTGTGACTGAGCCCGATAATTTTAATTCAGAAGAGCTATCAAAAACATAACCCATTTTCCTTGAAGATTGTGTAGAATTTAATGCACAGATTTTGAATGACTATGAGTGTTCAAAATGTACCATTAGTTGTCTTTATTTTGGTCATTTGTCAGTTGACTTTTGGATGACATTTGATTTATAAAATCCAAAATCAAAAATAGTTTATTTTTGAGTAATTCTGGATTTATTTTGCTTATTTGAATTATATCAGTTATTTTTTGGTTTATTTGATAGCATTCTAAACTTAGTTCTGCTATAACACTTGTTTTGAAAAGTGAATTTGTTCCAACAAGATTGATGTATCGGGGGACAATTTGAGCATAAGACAAAATTTGCATTTGCTTATTTAGGATTTTGTCTGCAAGTTCAGGGCTCAGCAAACTATGGCCACCAAACAGTGGCCTATTTTTGTAAATAAAGTTTTGTTGGAACACACCCAAGCCCATTTGTTTACTTTGTCCTGTGGCTGCTTTTGTAGCACGGTCTCAGAGTTGAATAGTTGCAACAGAGACCTAATGGCCCACAAAGCCTAAAATATTTACTATCTGGCCCTTTATGGAAAGTTTGCCCTGGGTGAATGCAGGAAACTGCATCCAGCTGAACTGAGTTGCATTAAAATACACGCATATATAGGCACATACCTCAGACATCTACCACCTACCTCAGTTCACCCCTTGTGTTATGAGCCACACCCATCCACATCTATTGTTACAATTTTCCATCCGATTTCAGATAACCCTCCTTCCATCACTTCACAGTAATTCATGAGCTGCAACCCTTCTGATGCCCACTTCCACAAGCAAACTTCAGGTCTTTTTCAAGGTAACGTGCCATATTTATTGTTGTACTTGTGTATTTCTTAATCACTTAACATGTGTAAACTGTGTAAAATTGTGCTACCATTTCTATTAGGTTTCTGTCTTTTTTAAAACAATGTGTCACTGATGAAGTTTTTTCAGTGTTGGGCTTCTAACCCCGTTTTTCCCGTGAATCCTATGGTGTTCATTGCACAATTTTGCATTACCTGGTGATTTTTAGGAACTCATGTTATATTATTGCAGAACTGACTGTAATTGTCATCCTGCAAAAAGTATTGATTCATTCACCAAATATTTCTTGGGCTGTGTGAAGACTAAATGAGTTAATGGACACAAAACACTTAGGTTAGTGTGACATAATAATTACTCAAATATTAGTTGTTACTAATTACTATTACCATGTGCCAAGAACTGTTCTAAGTACTGCTTAGGTGAACAAGACAAATTAAATTAAGGCTCCCCATGGAGCTTACATTATACCTTACACTATACTTTAAAAAATCGGTACTAATTTACATTTTGGCTAGTAACTCTGTTCCCCCCCCCCCACCAAAAAAAAGAGATGTTTTGGTGTTTTTATAAATGATACTTAAAAAATGTCTATCCATGAGACCTTCAAGATGGTGGAAGAGTAAGAGGTGGAGATCACCTTCCTACCCACAAATACATCAGAAATACATCTACATGTGGAACAACTCCTACAGAACACCTACTGAGCGCTGGCAGAAGACCTCAGACCTCCCAAAAGGCAAGGAACTCCCCATGTACCTGGGTAGGGCAAAAGAAAAAAGAAAAAATAGAGACAAAAGAATAGGGACGGGACCTGCACCAGTGGGAGGGAGCTGTGAAGGAGGAAAAGTTTCTACACACTAGGAAGCCCCTTCACTGGTGGAGACAGGGGGTGGCGGCGGGGAAGCTTTGGAGCCACGGAGGAGAGTGCAGCAACAGGGGTGTGGAGGGCAAAGCAGAGAGATTCCTACACAGAGGATCGGTGCCAACCAGCATTCACCAGACTGAGAGGCTTGTCTGCTCACCCGCCGGGGCGGGTGGGGGCTGGGAGCTGAGGCTCGGGCTTCGGAGGTCAGATCCCAGGGAGAGGACTGGGCTTGGCTGCGTGAACACAGCCTGAAGGGGGCTAGTGTGCCGCAGCTAGTCCGGAGGGAGTCCGGGAAAAAGTCTGGAACTGCCGAAGAGGCAAGAGACCATTGTTTCGGGGTGCATGAGGAGAGGGGATTCAGAGAACCGCCTAAACGAGCTCCAGAGACGGGCATGAGCCATGGCTATCAGAGAGACACCAGAGATGGGCATGAAACGCTAAGGCTGCTGCTGCAGCCACCAGGAAGCCTGTGTGCAAGCACAGGTCACTATCCACACCTCCCCTCCAGGGAGCCTGTATAGCCCGCCACTGCCAGGGTCCTGTGATCCAGGGACAACTTCCCCAGGAGAACACACGGTGCGCCTCAGGCTGTTGCAACCTCACGCTGCCCTCTGCCTCCGCAGGCTCACCCTGCATTCCGTACCTCTCCCTCCCCTGGGCTTGAGTGAACCAGAGCCCTCTAATCAGCTGCTACTTTAACCCCATCCTGTCTGAGCGAAGAACAGATGCCCTCTGGCGACCTACATGCAAAGGCGGGGCCAAATCCAAAGCTGAACCCCAGGAGCTGTGCGAACAAAGAAGCGAAAGGGAAATCTCTCCCAGCAGCCTCAGGAGCAGTGGATTAAATCTCCACAATCAACTTGATGTACCCTGCATCTGTGGAATACCTGAATAGACAACGAATCATCCCAAATTGAGGCGGTTGACATTGGGAGCAACGATATATATATATTTTCCTTTTTCTATTTTTGGGAGTGTGTATATATATGCTTCTGTGTGTAATTTTGTCTGTATAGCTTTGCTTTTACCATTTGTCCTAGGGTTCTGTCTGCCCCCCCCTTTTTTTTTCTTTTTTAGTGTAGTTTTTAGCGCTTCTTATCATTGGTGGATTTGTTTTTTGGTTTGGTTGCTCTCTTCTTTCTTTCTTTTTTTTCTTTTAAATTTTTAAAATTTTTAATAATTATTTTTTATTTTAAATTTTAATAACTTTATTTTATTTTATTTTATTTTTCTTTCTTTCTTTCTTTTTTTCTCCCTTTTATTCTGAGCCGTGTGGATGACAGGATCTTGGTGCTCTGGCCAGGTGTCAGGCTGAGCCTCTGAGGTGGGAGAGCCAAGTTCAGGACATTGGTCCACCAGAGACCTCCCAGCGCCACATAATATCAAATGGCAAAAATCTCCCAGAGATCTCCATCTCAACACCAAGACCCAGCTCCACTCAACGACCAGCAAGCTACAGTGCTGGACACCCTATGCCAAACAACTAGCAAGACAGGAACACAACCCCACCCACTAGCAGAAAGGCTGCCTAAAATCATAATAAGGTCACAGACACCCCAAAACACACCACTGGATGCAGACCTGCCCACCAGAAAGGCAAGATCCAGCCTCATCCACCAGAACATAGGCACCAGTCTCCTCCACCAGGCAGCCTACACAACCCACTGAATCAACCTTAGCCACTGGGGGCAGACACCAAAAACAACAGGAACTACAGACCTGCAGCCTGCAAAAAGGAGACCCCAAACACAGTAAGTTAAGCAAAATGAGAAGACAGAGAAACACACAGCAGATGAAGGAGCAAGGTAAAAACCCACCACACCAAACAAATGAAGAGGAAATAGGCAGTCTACCTGAAAAAAGATTCAGAGTAATGACAGTACAGATGATCGAAAATCTTGGAAATAGAATAGAGATAATGCAGGAAACGTTTAACAAGGACCTAGAAGAACTAAAGAACAAACAAACAGTGATGAACAACACAATAAATGAAATTAAAAATTCTCTAGAAGGAATCAATAGCAGAATAACTGAGGCAGAAGAACGGATACGTGACCTGGAAGATAAAATAGTGGAAATAACTACTGCAGAGCAGAATAAAGAAAAAAGAATGAAAAGAATTGAGGACAGTCTCAGAGACCTGTGGGACAACATTAAACGCACCAACATTCGAATTTTATGTGTCCCAGAAGAAGAAGAGAAAAAGAAAGGGACTGAGAAAATATTTCAAGAGATTATAGTTGAAAACTTCCCTAATATGGGAAAGGAAATAGTCAAGTAGAGGAAGTGCAGAGAGTCCCATACAGGATAAATCCAAGGAGAAACACACCAAGACACATATTAATCAAACTATCAAAAATTAAATACAAAGAAAAAATATTAAAAGCAGCAAGGGAAAAACAACAAATAACATACAAAGGAATGCCCAAAAGGTTAACGGCTGATCTTTCAGCAGAAACTCTGCAAGCCAGAAGGGAGCGGCAGGACATATTTAAAGTGATGAAAGGGAAAAACGTACAACCAAGACTACTCTATCCAGCAAGGATCTCATTCAGATTCGACGGAGAAATTAAGACCTTTACAGACAGGCAAAAGCTAAGAGAATTCAGCACCACCAAACCAGCTTTACAACAGATGCCAAAGGAAATGGAAATAAAAACAAAAATAAACAAATGGGACTTAATGAAACTTAAAAGCTTTTGCACAGCAAAGGAAACCATAAACAAGATGAAAAGACAACCCTCAGAATGGGAAAAAATATTTGCAAATGAAGCAACTGACAAAGGATTAATCTGCAAAATTTACAAGCAGCTCATGCAGCTCAATCTCAAAAAAACAAACAACCAATTCCAAAAATGGGCAGAAGACCTAAATAGACATTTCTCCAAAGAAATACAGATTGCAAACAAACACATGAAAAGCTGCTCAACATCACTAATCATTAGAGAATTGCTGATCAAAACTACAATGAGGTATCACCTCACACCAGTGAGAATGGCCATCATCTAAAAATCTACAAACAGTAAATGCTGGAGAGGGTGTGGAGAAAATGGAACCCTCTTGCACTGTTGGTGGGAAGGTAAATTGATACAGCCACTATGGAGAACAGTATGGAGGTTCCTTAAAAAACTAAAAATAGAGCTACCAAACGACCCAGCAATCCCACTACTGGGCATATACTCTGAGAAAACCATAATTCAAAAAGAGTCATGTACCACAATGTTCATTGCAGCTCTGATTACAATAGCCAGGACATGGAAGCCACCTAAGTGTCCATCGACAGATGAATGGATAAAGAAGATGTGGCACATATATACAATGGAATATAACTCAGCCATACAAAGAAACGAAATGGAGTTATTTGTAGTGAGGTGGATGGACCTAGAGTCTGTCATACAGAGTGAAGTAAGTCAGAAAGAGAAAAACAAATACCGTATGGTAACACATATATATGGAATCTAAAAAAAAAAATAGTTATGAAGGACCTAGAGGGAGGACGGGAATAGAGATGCAGACCTAATAGAGAATGGACTTGAGGACATGGGGAGGGGGAAGGGTAAGCTGGGAGAAAGTGAGAGAGTGGCATGGACATATATACACTACCAAATGTAAAATTGATAGCTAGTGGGAAGCTGCCGCATAGGACGGGGAAATCAGCTCGGTGCTTTGTGACCACCTAGAGGGGTGGGATAGGGAGTGTGGGAGGGAGGGAGACGTAAGAGGGTTGAGATATGGGGATATATGTTTATGTATAGCTGATTCACTTTGTTATAATGCAGGAACTAACACACCATTGTAAAGCAATTATACTGCAATAAAGATGTTAAAAAAAATGTCTCTCCACAGATCAAAGATACTTCCTTAAATGTCTAGTCGATGTGTCATTCATCTCATGTACTATTTTATTGAATGATTTTTTGGGAATGTTTTTTTATAACTGTAACCTCAGGAGATGAACCTGATCCTACCTTCAGGGAGATAAAGAATAATCATCTCCTGGGACTTCCCTGGGGTCCAGTGGTTAAGACTCTGCACTTCCACTGCAGCAGGAGGGGGTTAGATCCCTGGTCTGGGAAATATGATCCCACATGCTGCGTGTGGTGTGGCCAAAAAAAAAAAAGAAAAAAGAAAATCTCCTTTTTACTATATTTCAAAAGGAAAAGTTTCCCCAGGGACCTCCCTTGGTGGCGCAGTGGTTAAGAATCCCACTGACAGTGCAGGGAACATGGGTTCAAGCCCTGGTCCGGGAAGATCCCACATGCCGCGGAGCAACTAATAAGCCTGTGCTCCACAGCTACTGAAGCCCACGTGCCTAGAGCATGTGCTCCGCAACAAGAGAAACCACTGAAGCCTGCACACCACAACAAAGAGTAGCCACTGCTCGTCTCAACTAGAGAAAGCCCACGCAGCAATGAAGACCCAACGCAGCCAAAAAAAAAAAAAAAAAGTTTCCCCAAAATGGGAATATTTTCTTATATAATGTCAATATAGTTAGCAAATTTAGAAATTAACCTTGATACAGTACTGTTTCTAATCTATAGACCTTATTTACATTTTGCCAATTGATTCATAATGTCCTTCATAGTGAAAGACTGAAATATCATTTTTTGTGGTCCAGGATCCAGTTCTGGAACACGCATTGCATTTTATTTTCATGTCTGTTTAATCTTCTTTAATCTGGAGCAGTTCACCGTGCCTTTTTTTTCCCTTCCGTTTTTTGAAGAACACAGGCCAGTTAATTTGGGTTTGTCTGGTGTTTCCTTGTGATTATGTATTTTGCTAGGGATAGTATGAAGTGATATGCCTTTCTGAGCACATTTTATCAGGAGGCACATCTTTGCTTTTACTATACTTTATTTTATTATTATTTTGTAAAAATATTTATTTATTTGCCTGTGTCGGGTCTTTAGTTGTGGCATGCGGGATCTTCGTTGAGGCATGCAGGATCTTTCGTTGTGGTGCACGGGCTCTTCATTGCAGCATGCAGGCTCCTCTCTAGTTTTGGCACGCGGGCTCCTGGGCACATGGGCTCAGTAGCAGCACACGGGCTTAGTTGCCCCGTGGCATGTGGGCTCTTAGTTCCCTGACCAGGGCTCGAATCCGTGTCCCCTGCATTGGAAGGTGGACTCTTAGCCACTGGACCACCAGGGAAGTCCCTACTATATTTTAAAAATGGTTTTACTTTTAATACTAATATTATCAGCCCACTTTAGAGATTTTGAAGCTAGGCTTGGTTAATTTCTGTAGAGTTAGGGAGAATTTGCCCACCTCTTATTTTTCTTGCCTTTCCCCTTTCCTCAGATACCCCCAACATTCAAAATCAAAACACCCTATTTATGAATTTTCATTGTGTTTTCTGAGTATCTACTAAAAATAGAGAACTAAGAGTAAATGTTTCATATTACAGTGACTGGACCTGTTACTGTTAAGTATATGAAATAATACATTTCTTTCGAAGGCTGCCTGTAGAGCATCCAACACAGCTTATTGAATATTTCAATTTAGAGATAGAAGGGAAAATATTTGATGGTACTAAATGACTTCAGGACTTTTAAAAAATGCTCAACAAATCAACACTCTTTTCTTTTAAGGAATCCCTGAGCAGGCATTATCTTTATTTTAATAAACATTTAGTATTCCTCTGTTCAAGGCAATTTGTTATTTCTCACATGGGAAAAAGAGATGAACTCAGACCAGTTTCTTCCTTTGAGGCATTTACACTCCAGTAGGGAGTACTCTTGAGTTTTAAACAAGGAACTATAAGCAGAATGTGTTGCTCTTAAAGAGAAGTAAAAGAATATTCAGTGGGTGAAGAGGGGAAAGAGAACCTTCTTTGAGCTTAGAGTTGTGGTCAGATGAGATTGGAAAGTCATCTGTGAATTATTTTGCAGAGACCTTCAAATTCTTGCTTAGGATTTTTTTTTAATATGTATTTATTTATTTTGGCTGTGCCAGGTCTTAGTTGTGGCACGTGGGATGTTCATTGCGGCATGTTTAGTTGCAGCATGTGGGCTCCTAGTTGCGGCATGCATGGAGGATCTAGTTCCCCGACCAGGGATCTAACCTGGACCCCCTGCATTGGGAGCACGGAGCGTTACCCACTGGACCACCAGGGAAGTCTCTCTTGCTTAGGCGTTTGCACTTTATCCTTATTTATAAACATGGGGAGCCCCTGAATGTTTTGAGCATGGGCGTGACAGATATTTGAGTCTGCTCAACTATGCCAAATATACTGGATTCTGCATCCGCGGATTTAACCAAACTCGATTGAAAATATTTGGGGAAAAAAGTTCCAAAAAGCAAAACTTGAATTTGCTGCACATAGGCAACTATTTATTTACTTATTTATTTTTTTAATTTATTCTTTTTGGTTGTGTTGGGTCTTCGTTGCTGCACGCAGGCTTTCTCTAGTTGCGGTGAGTGGGGGCTACTCTTTGTTGTGGTGCACAGGCTTCTCATTGTGGTGGCTTCTCTTGTTGCAGAGCACAGGCTCTAGGCACGCGGGCTTCAGTAGTTGCAGTGCATGGGCCCAGTAGTTGTGGCTCACGGGCTCTAGAGTGCAGGCTCAGTAGTTGTGGTGCATGGGCTTAGTTGCTCCGTGGCGTGTAGGATCTTCCTGGACCAGGGCTCGAACCTGTGTCCCCTGCATTGGCAGATGGATTCTTAACCACTGCGCCACCAGGGAAGTCCCCTGCTTTCTTGATCTTGCCACGTTCTTTGCCTCCTGTCTCCATTTGAAGACTCTGCCTTTGGGTGGGGATGGGGTGTGGCATATTGATGAAATGAACTGTATTTAACCAGTGTGCCAAATATAATGAAACATTTCTTGAAGTTCCTACTGGGAATTACTGATTTGGCCCATGTGAACATGGTGACTGTTACTGCAATTAAAAAATTTTGAATGTTACGCAGAGATCACTATTTATACATAAGGTAAAATGTAGGTCTTATTCAAATGTTGCTGCTTTATTACTCAAACTTGCATTTTTTTTACCTGCATTAGAGCATTTATATCTTTGTATTCAAAACAGTAGACTGGAATTTGTTCAGTCCTCCATTGTTTCTTCATTGTTTTGGAAAGTTTGACGTTTTCTGACAAATTCTGAATAGTGTTTATTTGCCAAAGTAGGTACTGTTGGTACTGAGCCTAATAAAACCAGAAATACCTAGGTTCTGCCCTTAAGTGCTTTTAGAATAAAACTAAATAACACAAGACAAGAAGATATTTAGTGAATTATATAAACATATTTTTCTGGCAACAAGTATGGAGATAGCTTATACATGCACACTTATGAACTATCAATACAGATTTTGTTTTTTTTGGTTGCGTTGGGTCTTCGTTGCTGTGCGCAGGCTTTCTCTATTTGCTGCGAGTGGGGGCTACTCTTCGTTACGGTGCGCGGGCTTCTCGTTGCGGTGGCTTCTCTTGTTGTAGAGCACGGGCTCTAGGCATGCAGCTTCAGTAGTTGTGGTACGTGGGCTCAGTAGTTGTGGCCTGCGGGCTCTAGAGCGCAGGCTCAGTAGTTGTGGTGCACGGGCTTAGTTGCTCTGCGGCATGTGGAATCTTCCCGGACCAGGGCTCAAACCCGTGTCCCCTGCCTTGGCAGGCAGATTCTTAACCACTGTGCCAACAGGGAAGTCCCAATACAGATCTTTAAAAAATTTATTTATTTTATTTTTGGCTGCGTTGGGTCTTTGTTGCTGCACGCGGGCTTTCTCTAGTTGTGGCGAGTGGGGGCTACTCTTCGTTATGGTGCGCAGGCTTCTCATTCCGGTGGCTTCTCTTGTTGCGGAGCACGGGCTCTAGGCACGCAGGCTTCAGTAGTTGTGGCCCACGGGCTCAGTAGTTGTGGCCCACAGGCTCTAGAGTGCAGGCTCAGTAGTTGTGGTGCACGGGCTTAATTGCTCCGCAGCATGTGGGATCTTCTCGGACCAGGGCTAGAACCTGTGTCTCCTGCATTGGCAGGCGGATTCTTAACCACTGCGCCACCAGGGAAGTTCCCAGAGACATTATTTAGAAGTTTTTCAGTTTTATAAGTTTATTTAAGTGATACCATATAATACATATGATTTTACAACTTCCTTTTTCGGTTCAGTATTGTTTTTGGGATTTTGAGGTAACTTTAGATCTGCACTGTTCAATACAATAGCCATTAACTATCTGTGGCTGTTGAGCAACTGAAATGTGGCCAGTGTGAATTAAGATGTGCTGGAAGTGTATTTGCTCAGAGGATTTCGAAGACTTAGTACAAAAAAATGTAAAATATCTTATTACTAATTATTTTATATTAATTACATATTGAAATGATAATTTGGATATATTGGGTTAAATAAGGTTAAAATTAATTTCACCTGCTTTTTCTTTTTTCAAAATGTTGCTTCTAGAAAATTTTAAATTATATTCGTGGCTTACGTTATATCTCTATTGAACAAACTGATCTGGAATGCTCACTTTTCATTTCATTAGTTTTGAGTTGAATGTGTATACTACAATTCATCTGTCTACCATTGGTGGGTATTTAGAATTTTTTCTAATTTGGTGCTATTAAAAAGTGTTAGAACATTCTTAGATGTGTCTCCTTTGCACATATGCTGGAGTTTCTTTAGGAGGTCAATTTTATTTTTATTTTTTATTGTAAGATGATTGCCAAATTGATCTCCATAATGGTTTTACTAATTTACACTTCCAGTTGCAGTTTGAGAATTTTCTTATTCTATAGTTGTTCACACTGGCCAATGTGGTTTTATAGACAACTATAACTTAACAGCTGAAGCAAGCATTGGTAATCCTTTAAGTGTGTCAGCTTATTTCTCTTTGTGAATCTTTTGTAATAGTCAGTGCACATAGCCCTTTTTTTCTGCACTATTTATGTTCTGAATAAATAAAAATTGATTTTAAAATTTAGCAGCCATGCTACAGATCCTATTAGGAGGCAGCTGCAATTCCTGCAACAAAAGCATATCTGTCTTAAAGTGCTGTTAGCTTGAGAAAAAACTTCTGGCATCTTTACATGATGGAATACTATACTGCCATTAAAAATTGTTTTAGGAAAATAATGATGCAGGAAAATATTCACTGTATATTAACAGAGGGAAGAGGTTGCAAAGCAGTAAAGTAACCATTCGATTTTGTTAAATAAAATGAAAATGTGTGCTAACATTTTCCCCTATGATTATCTCTGCATGGTGGGATTTTAGCTGACATTATATTTTGTACTTCACACTTTTCTTTATATTGCACTTTCTATAGTGGACTTATTAGGGAAGGAGGATGTGGAGGGAGTCCTTAGCAACAATCAGCTAAAACTTCCACATCTGGAATATTATTATAGGCAAGGGAGAGTAAATGAGCTGTAATTGTTCCCATTCTAGATATTAAATATCAGGCTTTCCTTAAGATACAAACGGACCCAACTATATTATTCTATACCCGTTGTTTTTCCAGTATTACAGGAAGTTTTCCAAGACTTAGGGATTGTCATTTAACTTCAGTAAGAAGTCCGTTTGCATTTGGTGTGTTCTACTCTTGGGGGAAAGAAATAGTGGAAAATGGATTATTCTCCAGTCCTTTGGAATAAAATTCAGACAGTTTGAGCTCTGGTCTCAACTTGCTTTCATTTGGAATTACCTCATGTACGGATAGATTTGGGTTCAAATCCAGTTCTCTTTGTAACCTTTGGAAAGTTACCCAACTTTTGTGTTGTTATTTTATCTATGCAGTGGAGACAGTAATACCTTAATGAAAATCTTTATGAGCTGTATAGCATAGTGTAAGCGCTTAACAAAATTGAGTTGCTTTATCTCCTCCTTTTCTATTTTTCAGAGTGGATGCACTTAATAGCTGGAGACAGAACTGATTAGGTATCAATTTCATGAAAAGAGGTATGAGTAGCTCTGATGTACATATCAAAAAGTAGAGAAGTTACTTATAAGTTGATTCTGATTTTTCATACCTTCCCCCTCAGGTGTCTATCACCTGGAGCATTGAGTTCACTACATTCTAAAGATAAGCCAAACACTGTATTTTCAAAGATTATCTAATCTGTTTATATATCTTTTGCCCTTGGAATGATGGTTTTGTTGCTCTTGTAAAAACCGTTAATACTATCTCAGACCTTAATCAGCAGTTATCAAAACTCCATTTAGCTAGTGATTGCATTGCAGATTTTATCTGATTCTGTTTTTATTGATTAGGGACGTAAGCTTTATTTTTATCTGGAGAGATTTGCCTTTTATAACTCCCTCAAAATTGAGTAGGGGTCCACAAATTAAATGATTAGCTCAGTGGCTTGTAGATGGGCTTCGTTAAAGCACTGAATGCTTAGCTATAGATATAGGAATTATGTGACTTTGTCTTCTCTCAGAAAACCTAGATTTTGTTTTTCTCCCCTTTCCTCTTTACCAAAAGAGAAATGAGAATCTTATTTAAATTGGGTTTCAGTACTCTTTGCATTACAATATATAGGGATATAGATTCACTCTGATTCAAGTTCTAGAGGAAAATAGATTTTCTTACAATGGGCAAAGTAAAATTGCATTTCTGCTTCATCTGAGGGTAGTTTGTTTTTTAACCTATTTAAATCTAAATTCATTCCCTTTGAGCTAAAATGTACTTCATCCCGATAAAAACTTTCCAAAGGTTTCTGTTTTTGAGGGAACTTAGTATGCTTTTGTTAGAAAATTAAGATAGTGATATAATACTTGCACTTATTAATTTTTGTGTTAAAGTGAATAGAATATATTGAATTTAGATAGATGTGCCTCGAATGGAATAAATCTAAGCTTTTCAAATATTTATGCATATTTCTCACCCTCAACTGATTTTTATTTTCCCTTGATTCTGTATAAAACCATTACACCTTTCTCTTTTAATACAGGGAATATCCGTGGTTCAGTGTTTGCTTTCCCAAGGTATTCTTCAGGAAATTCCTGATTCTCTAGCAAACTTTGCTTTTTAAAATGGAGGTTAGCAGGTGTGGGAAATAAGGTTAAGAGTTTTAACCCTAAAGGAAGCTGTATAAAAATTAGATGAAAAAGATTACATGTATGAGAGATTTAAAAGCATTAGGAAATTCACAGTTATAAGGATGGTTCCCCTTTCTTCCCTAGATTATTCCTGGGATACTTAACAGCCTTTCTTTACCATTAGATTGTGAGTTCCTTAGGGTCAGGTCTTATGTATTTACTTTTTATTGCAATACTAAGTACTCACAATATATTCAGCATTTGGTAAATATTGTAAAATGAATAAGTGAATCTTACTCCTCATGAATAAAAAGTGAAATCTGACTGACTTACGGTTAAAACTCTTAGGTCAGTTTGGGAAGAGTTTAAATGGAAGTTTTTCAGGCAAGTGATATTTGTGAAGCTGACCTGAATTGCCTTTGCTTTGAAATTTTAATGCTTTACAGATGCTTTAAAGGATTTTCCAAAAAGCTTGAACAATTAGAGAGTTATATCTCGACAAAGTTATATCTCTTAAATTAACAAATATCTGATTTGCTTATATTATAACTTCTGGATTGTGGCTCATCTTTCCACTGAGGCATCAGCCCACTGAAAGAAAGAGATTGATATGACTTTCAGATGTTAAAGCCGGACTGGAAGATTAGAAACTCAGGATGTTAGCCTTTTCTGAATCTCTTTTATTTAGTCTTGCGGAATGGTAAGAAAATCATTTAATAGTTAAAGAAGATACGATATTTACCATTTATTATTTACGATAATACCATTCTGATAGCTGGTATTAGTTTAAATTTTCCAGGATTGGAGCCATCAACTGAAAGGAATGAATGAGGAAGTTTAACCAGAGGGACAAGGAATGATTTGTAGTTTTGGGTGGTAAGACTGTCATAGAGTTAGGTTACACATACAGCACAAGATACTCAAATGTTAGGATGAGTACACACAGACTAGGAGCACTAGTCGTCTTGAGATAGAAGGATTAGAGTTGATGTTGAACAGGTTTGTTTGGTTATTTTCTACTCATCTATCAGAATGTAGAACTTACTGATTTTCTTTTGTTTCTTCTTAGTTGAGTCCTTTCTTCATGCTAATCTTTATATAACTTTAATATCTAAGCATTGTTTATATTATTAGTTCGCTTCTGATCAACTCCTTTTGGATTATTCCTTTTACTTCTATAAAGGGATGGTTTCTATAAAATTTAGAACCACTGTTCTGCTTTTTAACTCAAATAAGTTAGATCCAAGTTTTGTGAAAAAAGAGATTGCCTCCTTTTTGCTTTTAGAGAAATGTTCAATGGTACTCAAGAGATTTGTAGTGGCTCTTTGTATTCAGTATACTTATTTATGAAAGACTAACTTTTAATATATCTTCTTGTTTTGGGACTCAAAGAAAAGGTCTTACATTTTAGTAGTGCCTTGTTTGTTGTGGTAAATCTTGGATTCTGTTTTCAGAAAAATAAAATTTATCTTCTAAGATGATTATTCTATGGTGCCCATGCTGGATATGCCCTGTCATCTCATATACTTAATTTTTATGTCCTTAGATGGCTAAGAGGCCTGAATGATTTTTTGAGATGATGTAAAAGAGATACCAGTGTTATTTCCTGTTTCAGTATTTTTTTTGTTCCCCTCCCTTTTTTTCTTTTTGTAAAGGAACAAAAATTTGTTGTATTCCCAGAAATTCTTCAAGTATAAGATGTTAATAACATTTCCCAAGGGTCAAGAGAAGTATGTGGCTTTAAAAAGTCTAGGTCTTTTAGAGGATACCTAGAGGAATCTCTGAAGAATTTAGAGGGTAGATACCATTTAACTTCCCTTATTTGCGGCACAAGCTTTCTACCAGACTGTGTGGTACATTGATCCTTCCTATGTCCCACTATAAAGTTACTGTTAAACAATTAATGTTAAATAGAAAGAATATTACAATAATAAGATTCAGGTAGAGTTGAAGGCTGAAAAAGTCTTATTGTAGAGAACAGAAATTGTAAAACCATATTGTAAAACCTTGTGCTCTTTGTGAACATGAAGTGTGGACACTTGATTCTTTTTCTTAATACTGAATGTGGAATTTTTCAGAAGCAGAGCTTCATGAAAGGCTTGATATCCTACGGTGAGATCCTGGGTAGAAGAAACTTGTGCTTTTTCTACCTCATTTTTAATATCGTCAATCAGTGTTCACTGCTACTTGGCCTCCAAAGCACCAAAGTAGTTATCTAGTTTGACAGATAAGTTTTAAAAAGATATAGATAACAGATTTATTTTAATTTCTATTTCTATTCCGTAGTTTTATAATTTGTGCTGAACCAAAAATTTCAAGCAGTATAGCAGATCGATTACTTCCTATTCACTGCTTTTAAAGCTAAAGATATTCAAGTAATATCCTCAGATCTTGTTAAAACTTTTAGTTTGAGTCAGTTTCTTCCCTAACTCTTGTTCAGGGTAGAAATTGTATGAAAGGTCTAAATCCTAGTGCAATTGCTGTCAAAAGATCTCTGAACAACTCAGCTAATGTCCAAGTCACTTTCCAAAAATTAACAACTTTATTGATGTAAATCACATACCACAGTCTATCCATTTAAAGAGTACAATTTTGTGGTTTTAGTATACTCACAAATCTGTACAGCCATCAACAGAATATTCATCACTCCAACAAGAAACCCTATACCAATTAGTGGTTACTCCTCATTTTCCCCCATATCCCTACCTCAGATCCTGACAACCACTATTTTACTTTCTATCTCTATGGATTTGCATATTTTGAACATTTCCTGTAAAAGGAATCATACAGTATGTGATCTTTTGTGATTGGCTACATTCATTTAGCATATTTTCAAGGTACATCCATGTTGTAGGATGACTCAGAACTTTACTCCTTTTTATTGCTGAAAAATATACATTCATCATTTCATGGATATTTGGTTTGTTTCTACTTTTTGGTTATTACGAATCATTGCTGCTGTGAACATTTGTGTATAAATTTTTGTGTGGGTGTTTATTTTCATTTCTTTTTGGAATTCTGGGTCATATGGAAACTCTATATGTTTAACTTTTTGAGGAACTGTCAAAACTGTTTTTCAGTTTTGTATTATTTTACAAATAGTAAAGTGTGCTATTTTATGTTCACGTCAGCAGTGTATGAGGGTTCCAGTTTTTCTACATCCTCACTAATACCTCCTGTTGACCATCTTTTAACTTATACCCATTCTGGTGGGTATGAAGTAGTATCTTGTGTTTATTTTTACTGTGGTAAAATATACATAACATAATATTTATCACTTTAGCCATTTGTAAATGTGCAGTTCAGTGGCATTAAGCACATTCACAATATGTAACAGTCACCACCATGTGTACCCAAAACTCTTTCATCATCCCCAACAAAAAACTCTGTACCCATCTTGATAGTCTCTTTAATAAATGGTGCTGTGTCTATTGGATATCTACATGTGAAAGAAGGTTGGACCCATACTTTACACCATATACAACTAAAAATACCTAAATTTCAGAGCTAAAAGTATAAAACTCTTAGGAGAAAACATAAGGACCTTGGATTTGTCAGTGGTCTCTAAATAAGGTGGAAACAACACAGGCAAGAAAAGAAAAATATAGATAATACGGACTTCATTAAAATAAAAAATGTGTGTGTTAAAGGACACTATCAAGAGAGTGAAGACAACCCACAGAAATAGAAGAAAATGTATGCAAATCGTATATCTGATAAGGATTTAATATCCAGAATATGTAAAGAAGTTTTGCAGCTCAGCACCAAAAAGACAACTCAGTTAGAAAGTGTACAAAGGACTTGAATAGAAATCCCTTTACTTTTTAAAAAAAATTGTGATAAAATACACATAACATAAAACTTTTTAAAGTGTACATTTCAATAATCTTAAGTACATTTTTACATTGTTGTGCAATCAATCTCCAGAACTTTTTCATCTTGGAAAACTGAAACTCTAGGGACTTCCCTGGTGGTCCAGTGGCTAAGACTCCACGTTCCCAGTGCAGGGGGCCCGGGTTCGATCCCTGGTCAGGGAACTGGATCCTACATACTGCAACTAAGAGTTCACATGCTGCAGCTAAAAAGATCCCGCATGCCGCAACTAAAACCTGGCACAGCCAAATAAATAAATAAATATTTAAAAAAGAAAAAAACCCCACAAACTCTATATCCTATAAACAACAACTCCCCATTTCCCTGGCTTCCCTTTACTTATAATCATTTTCTTTATATTTAAAGTGGATTTCTTGTAGACAACATATATTTGGGTCTTGGTTTTAGTCCTCTCTGACATCTGACTGTATCCACCTCACACTCTGACACACTCTCTTAGTTGGTGTGTTTAGATCATTCACATTTTAAGTGAATTTTGATATAGTTGGTTTAATATCTACCATGTTTGTAACTTTTTTGTTCATTGTACTTGTTTGTTTTTTATCTTCTCCTTTTTTGTCTTTTTAAAAAATATTTATTTTATTTAATTAATTTATTTATTTTATTTTTGGCTGTGTGAGGTCTTAGTTGCAGGACCTTTGTTGTGGCATGTGGGATCTTCCGTTGCGGCGCGCGGGCTTCTCTCTAGTTGCGGCACGTGAGCTCTCTAGTTGAGGCTCATGGGCTCAGTAGTTGCAGCGTGGGGGCTTAGTTGCCCCATGGCATGTGGGATCTTAGTTTCCTGACCAGGGATCGAACCCACGTCGCCTGCATTGGAAGGCAGATTCTTAACCACTGGACCACCAGGGAAGTCCCTTTGCTTTTTTTTTTTTTTAAGTCTTTATTGAACTTGTTAACAATATTGCTTCTGTTTTATGTTTTGGTTTTTGGCTGGGAGGACCAGGGATCGAATCCACACCCCCTGGGTTGAAAGGCTAAGCCTCAACCACTGGACTGCCAGGGAAGTCCCTGCCTTTGTTTTGTTTTGTTTTTTTTTTAACATCCTTATTGGAGTATAATTGCTTTACAATGTTGTGTTAGTTTCTGCTGTATAACAAAGTGAATCAGCTATCCTGCCTTTGGTTTTAATTGAACATTTATATGATTTCATTTTCTTTCCTCTTTTAACATAAATTATACTTCTTTAAACATTTTATTGGTTGCCTTATAGTTTGCAATATACATTTATAACTAGTCTAAGTCCATTTTTAAATGACACTATACCACTTCACAAGTACTGTAGATAGCTTATAACAGTATTCCCAATTCCTCTCCTTATCCATAAGCTATAATCATCCAATGCATTTTTGCTATTATTAGTTTGGACAGTTGACTATTAGTTCAGTTAAGAATAAGAAACATAAAAGATGTTATTTTACCCTCATTTATTCCTTCTCTAACGCTCTTCCTTACTTTATGTAGATGCATGTTTCTGCCCTATATAATTTTTTTTTATTATTATTTTTTGGCCACGCCCTGCAGCATGCAGAATCTTAGTTCCCTGACTAGGGATCAAACCCATGCCCCCTGCATTGGGAGTGTGGAGTCTTAACCACTGGACCGCCAGGGAAGTCCCATATAATTTTTTTCTCTCTGAAGAACTTTCAACATTTCTTGCAAGGAAAGTCTGCTGGCAACAAATGCCTTTGGTTTTTGTTTGTCTGAGAAAGTATTTTTCTTTTACCTTTGAAGAATCATTTTGCTGGGTACATTATTCTAGCTTGGTGGGTGTTTTTTTCCCCAACACTTTAAACAATTCATTCTACTCTCTTCCTGCTTGCATAGTTTCTGACAACACATAAGATGGAATGCTTATCCTTGTTCCTCTATAGATAAGATGTTTTGTGTTTTTTTTCTCCTGGCTTTTTAAAAGATTTTTCTCTTTGTCTTTGGTTTTCTGCTGTTTGTATACGACATAGCTAGGTATAGATATTTGGTATTTACCCTGCTTGGTATCCTGCTTCTGTGGTATCTGTCATTAATTTTGGAAGTATTTCCACCATTCTTTTATTTCAAACATTTCTTCTCTTTTCCTTCTTCTCCTTTGTATTCCCATGACATGTATGTTACAACTTTTGTAATTATTCTACAGTTATAGTTTTTCTGTTCCCTTTTATTTGTTCTTTTTTCTCTTTGCATTTCAGTTGTGGAAAGTTTCTATTGACATGTCCTCAGCCTCACTGATTCTTTCCTCTTCAGTTTCATTGATCCTTTCCTTGACTATGTCCATTCTGTTGATGAACCCATCAAAGGCATTCTTTATTTCTTTTACAGTGTGTTGGATTTGTAGCATTTTCTTTTATTTATTTGAGTTTTCATCTTTCTGCTTACATTACCCAACTATTCTTGCACACTGCCTACTTTATCTATTGAGCCCTTATCATACTAGTCATAGTTATTTTAAATCTCCCTGTCTGATAATTCCAAAAATCTGTGTCTTCTCTGAGTCTGGTTCTCATGCTCTCTTTGTGTCTTTAGATTGTGTTTTTTCTTGCCTTTTAGCAGGACTTGTAATTTTTTTGAAAGCTCCATGTGATATTTCTGGTAATAGGAAATCAGACTTTAGTGTGAGATTTTGTGTTAATCTGGCTAGGAATGGGGCTGTGTTTAATGTGTGCTGTAGCTGTAGGTGCCAGAGCCTTTATTTCTTCTAGTTCCCTTGTTCTAGTTTTTTTTTTTTCCTTACCTTTTGTCTTTGGGTTTCCTTAAGAATTCCTTCTTAAACAGAGTCTGTATCTTGTAGCTTTCTCATTTATAATTCAGTGTTACCATATTCGATCCCAGGAGTTGGAGAGGGAAAGTGATCTGTAATCTTATGAATTACATCTGTCTTTTTAAGTGGTCCCTGGGCTGTGACCTTCAGAAGTGTTTCTTAGCCTTTCCCCCCCCCACCCCTACTTAGGTGAGACAGGAAACCTAGAGGAGGCTGAGGTTATCTAATTGCTCTTCCTCCAGGTACATAATGCTCTGGTAAAGTAGTTTACCTTGAGAGCATGACTTTGTTAAAAAGAGAATGCTCTGGGTGAGTTTTAATATGTTTACTTTTCCCTCCTCCTGCTCAAGGCACAAGAGGATTTTTCCCCCTCAGATCTTCCTCATGAGTACCTGAAAAGCTTGCGGTGCTCCTGGAGGTAAAACCCAGGAAAGTGTGCCCCCCACCCCAACTGGGACCCCAGGATTTTTTAACACTCAAACTAATCTGTATTTGGCCTCCAATAATTCGTCAGTTACTATTGAAGTGTTTGCACTTCAGATAAAATGTGATTCTCTGTATCTGCCTGTCTCCATTTTTTTTTTCTTTTTGGTGATTTGTCCTGTGACCTCAGTTCTCTAATGGATCTAAGATAACTTACTGATTTTCAATTTGTTTATCTTTTTTCTTGTTGTGAGCATAGGAGTGAGGACTTCTAAGCTCCTTACCTTTTGTAGCTGACTTGTTAGTTTTTTTGTTTGTTTGTTTTGACTTTTTAAAATAAATGAACCTATGTGAGATGACATAGCTATCTGTGGCTCTTTGGGAGTGCTCTCCTTTGTTTGTTACACCTTTCAGGTCTTGGTCTTTGTGAGGATCAGGTTCCAATTTCAGTTGGAAGTTTTAGGAATTGATTTTAAGATGATTTGTTTTTCTTATTGTTAACACCTTATGTTTAGTTACTGCTGCATCCAGATAAGGTTAGTGTGGTAAGCTCAGTGGATTAAGCATGCACAGTAAAACTAGAGAACTTAGGTAATTTAATGTGTTCATATAGTGTTTTTATTAAAAATTAAAGAAAAAATCAATGAGTGTATTCAAAATGATAACAAAGATAGCAATGAACAAAGATGAAAAACTTTGGAAAAGTATGCTCTAGTAACTGAAGGCACTTTGTGGACATCTTAGTTTATCCTTAGTCCTTTGAAGTGTTCTAAGTTTTGAGGATTATCTACTAGTGTAATAACTACTTTTCTGTTCATTAGGTTATATTAGTCACTGTGCCTTGAGTTTTCTTAAGGGATGTGGTATAGGGTGGGCTTTGGTTAGAGATAGAATTCCTGATTTTCCAACGCAAGTGCAAATTATTTAATTCCCTTACTGTATTTAGCAAATAAGTGCCTTTCTGAGCCTCAATTCCCTGTAATAAGGAGCGGGGTTTCATGAGGTTTAAATCAGGCCAGCGTGTATAAAATGCATGTTAAAATTTGTCAGGGTTATGTAAGGAAACCCAAGGCAACGTGGACTCACTAAGAAAAATTCCACCTTTTACCCTAACACTTGATCTTCCAGTGGTTGATATTCATTGGCATAGTAGAAACCTGTATGGACCTTTATCACATTTGGGAGTAAAATTAAGGCATAAAAAGTTTATAGGGAATTAGGCTTTATATTATATGCTTACATAGTTAATACTGGGCAGCTGTTAAAAGGATTTCTTATAATTTTACTTGAATAAGGACATAAGTTAGAAGATTTTAAACACTTACGTGAATAATAAACTTGTGGTAAATAAACGAAGTGTAGAAAATCTGTTGGATTAGTGAAAAGCCAATTGTGAATTACTAGTTAATTTATAAGTGAAGTTACAGATACTAAGAAATAAATGAACTGTATATTTTATAATGCATTATAAACACATATGATAATTTTAAACCTAAAAAAAACACATGCACTTAGGAGTAATGCAGTGGATTTATTATGTCACAAAAAAACATTGTTTTTCTTGGTTTTTGAGGAAGGCTTGTATCACTATGAACTTCCCATTTCTTTTCCTTTGGTTGATTTCTAGTTTCATGCCTTTGTGGTCAGAGAAGTTGCTTGAAATAACTTCTATAGTCTTAAATTTGTTGAGGTTAGTTTTGTGCCGTAGCATGTGGTCAATCCTAGAGAATGTTCATGTGCACTTGAAAAGAATGTGTATTCTGTCTTTTTTTTTTTGGATGTAATGTCCTGAAAATGTCAATTAAGTCTAACTGTTCTATTGTATCATTTGGGATCTCTGTTGCCTTATTGATTTTCTGTCTAGAAGATCTGTCCATCGATGTGAGTGTGGTGTTAAAGTCTCTTACCATTATTGTATTCCCATCAATTTCTCCCTTGATGTCTGTTAGTATTTGTTTTATGTATTTGGGTGCTCCTATATTAGGTGCATATATGTTGATGAGTGTAAAATCCTCCTCTTGTATTGATCCTTTTATCGTTATATAGTGTCCATCTTTATCTTTCTTTATAGCCTTTGCTTTAAAGTCTATTTTATCTGATATGAGTATTGCAACTCTCACTTTCTTTTCATTTCCATTTCCATGAAATATCTTTTTCCATCCCCTCACTTTCAATCTATGTGTGTCCTTTGCCATAAGGTGGGTCTCTTGTAGGCAGCATATTGTAGGCTCTTGTTTTTTTATCCAGTCTGCTGCTCTATGTCTTTTGATCGGAGCATTGACATTTAAGGTAATTATTGATACATTTGTATTTATTGCCATATTAAACCTTGTTTTCCAGTTGATTCTTTGTTTCTTCCCTGGTCCTTCTTTTTCTTTTTGTGGTTTGATGATTTCCTTTTATTTTATGCTTGTGTGCTCTTCTTTTTGGTTTTTGTGAATGTATTGTATGTTTTTGATTTGTGTTTGTTCTGTTTTTCAAGTATCTTAACCCCTTCCTATGTCTACTTGCTTTAGACATATAGGCTCAAACACATTCTTAAAAAAAACAAACAAAAGGAGCTTCATTTTCTTACTCTCCTTCCCCACATTTTATGATTTTGATGTCCTTTTTTACATCTTCGTGTTTATCCTTTTGCTGTTCCTGGTGTTTATTATCGCTTTCACAAATAGGTTTTTTTTTCCTCTTTCTCTTTTTGATCTGTTTACTGGCTAGTTAAAGTGATTTACTTTCAAATTTTGAATTCCTCCTTTGTATATCTTCTTGCTTCTTTAATATTTAGAGAAGATCTATCAATATTTCTTTTAGGATAGGTTTAGTATTGCTGTATTCTTTTAGTTTTTGCTTGTCTGAGAAGTTCTTTATTTCTCCTACTATTCTAAATGATAATCTTGCTGGGTAGAGTATTCTAGGTTGCAGATTTTTCCCTTTCAAGACTTCGGATATATTTTCCCACTGCCTTCTGGCCTGTGGTGTTTCTGTTGAGCAATCAGCTGATAGCCTTATGGGGCTTCCCTTTTAATTAATTCTTTGTTTTTCTCTTGCTGCCTTTAGAATTCTCTCTTTATCTTTAACTTTTGCTATCTTTATTATAATATGTTTTGGTGTAGGTCTGCTTGGGTTCATCTTGTTTGGGACTCTCTGTTCTTCCTGTATCTGGATATCTTTTTCCTTCTTTAGGCTTGGGAAGTTTTCAGCTGTAATTTATTCAAATACATTTTCAGTTCCCTTTTCTCTTTCTTCTCCTTCTGGAATCCCTATTAGTAGATTGGGACGCTATATATTATCCCCTAGGTCTCTTATACTGCTTTCTTTTTTTTTCATTTGGTTTTCTGTTTGCTGTTTTGCTTCGGTAAATTCCATTATTCTGTCTTCCAGATCACTTATTCTTTTTTCTGCATTATTCATTCTGCTATTCATTGCCTTTAGATCAGCTTTCATCTTGGCAAATGAATTTTCTAATTTTTCTTGTCTCCTCCTTATAGTTTCTAGTTCCTTTTTACAATAATCTGCATTTCTGTCAATAACCTTTCTTAATTCCTTCAGTATTTTCATTACCTCCTTTTTGAAGTCGTGTCTATTAGACTGAAAAGGTCTGTTTCATTGTTTGTTTCTTCAGGGGAATTCTCTTGGTTTTTTAACTGGGAGTGGTTCCTCTGCTTCTTCACTTTGCTTATGTTTATCTTATTCTGTGAGTTTAGGAGAAACAATTATATCCTGTAGTCTTGGAGCCGTATTTATATGCGGGAGCATTCCTGCATAGCTCGTATGGGTTTAATATTTTTTGGCGTGAGGGCTGTTTTTGGTTTGGATCCTTGCAGTCTCTTTCCTCAGTGTTTGCTGGCCATTATCCCCTTGATAGGGGGTGTGCAGGTGCGTGGCTCGTGCACGCTCCAAGTAAGGCGGGGGCAGTGGTTGGCTCCCAGTAGCGGGACCCTCGGCAGTGGCAGTGGTCTGTGCCCGCCTCTGGAGTCTGAGATGGCAGCGGCAGCTCATGCCCGCCCCCAGAGCTCGTGTAGGCAGTGCCTGAGAGTGTGTGTGGAGAAGGATGCTCCTATGGCAGCACGCCCCCCAACAGTGTCACCTTGCCTCTCTGGTGGGCCCAGACCTTCCACATCACACCCTAGCCCCTTCAGGCTGTCTCCATGCAGCCAACCCCAGTCCTCTCCTCTGGGTCTGACCTCCAAATCCCGAGGCTCAGCGCCCAGCCCCCGTCTTCCCCAGTGGATGAGCATCTCAGGCTGGGGAGTGCTGGGCAGCACTGTCTGTCTGTGCAGGTCTCTCTTTGCTTTGCCCTCTGTAAACCAGTTGCTGTGCTCTTCTTCGAGGCTCTGAATCTCGCCCTTTGTCCTGGCTGGTCTCCCTGCCAGTGAGGGAACTTCCTAGTCTTCAGAGACCTTTCCTCTTTCACAGTTTGCTCCCAGGGGCACAGGTCCTGTCCCGATTCCTTTCTCTCTTCTTTTCTGCTTTTTTCTTTTGCCCTACCCAGTTACGTGGAGATTTTCTTGCCTTTTTGGAAGTCTGAGGCCTTCTGCCAGTGTTTGGTAGATGTTCTGTGAGAATTGTTCCACATGTAGATGTTTTTTTGATGTATTTGTGGGAGAAGGTGAGCTCCACATCCTACTCCTCTGCCATCTTGATCTGATCTCTGATTCTAACTTTTTAATTTAAGTATAGTTGATTTACAATATTAGTGTCAGGTGTACAACATAGTGATCCAATATTTTTATAGATTATACTCCATTTAAAGTTATTATAAAATATTGGCTGTATTCCTTGTGCTGTATAATATATCCTTGTAGCTTAATTATTTTATGTATAGTAGTTTCTACTTCTTAATCCCCTACTCCTATTTTGCTCCTCCCCTTTCCCTCTGGTAACTACTAACTTGTTCCCTATGTCTGTGAAACTGTTTCTGTTTTGTTGCATTCATTCATTTTATTTTTTGGATTCTACATATAAGTGACAACATGCAGTGTTTGTCTTTCTCTGAGTTATGTCACTAAGCATAATACTCTCCAGGTCCATCCATGTTTTTGCACATGGCAAAATCTTCATTTTTTTATGGCTGAGTAGTATTCCATTGTGTATATATACCACATCTTCCTTATCCATTCATCTGTTTATGGAAATTAGGTTGCTTCCATATCTTGGCCATTGTAAGTAATACTGCTCTGAACACTGGGGTGCATGTATCCTTTCAAATTTGTGTTTTTGTTTTCTTTGGATGTGTACCCAGGATTGGAATTGCTGGATGATATGGCAGTTCTACATTTAGTTTTCTGTGGGATCTCCATACTGTTTTTTATAGTGGCTGCACCAATTTACATTCCTACCAACAGTGTACTAGGGTCCTCTTTCTTCTGCATCCTCTCCAACATGGGTTATTTGTAGATGTTTTCACGATAGCCATTCTACAGGCACGAGGTGACATCTCATTGTGGGTTTTTTTAAAAAATTTATTTTATTTATTTATTTTTGGCTGCATTGGGTCTTCGTTGCTGCGTGTGGGCTTTCTTTAGTTGCGGCGAGTGGGGGCTACTCTTCATTGCGGTGTGTGGCCTTCTGATTGTTGTGGCTTCTCTTGTTGCAGAGCACAGGCTCTAAGCACGTGGGTTTCAGTAGTTGTGGCTCGTGGGCTCAGTAGTTGTGGCTCTCAGGCTTAGCTGCTCCATAGCATGTGGGATCTTCCCGGACCAGGGATTGAACCCGTGTTCCTTGCATTGGCAGGCAGATTCTTAACCACTGTGCCACGAGGGAAGTCCCTCACTGTGGTTTTGATTTGCATTTCTCTGATGATTAGTCATGTTGAGCATCTTTTCATGTTCTTGTTTGTTATCTGTATATCTTTGGAAAAATGTCTATTCAGGTTTTCTACCCATTTTTTATCTTTCTTGGTTTTTTTCCTAATATTGAGTTATATGAGCTGTTTATGTATTTTGGGTATTAATCCCTTATCAGTCATATCATTTGCAAATATTTTCTCCCATTCTGTAAGTTGTCTTTTCATTTTGTTGATGGTTTCCTTTGTTGTGCAAAAGCTTTTAAGTTTAATTAGGTCCCATTTGTTTATTTTTGCTTTTGTTTCCTTTGCCTTAAGAGACAGATCCAAAAAAAATTGCTATGATTTATGTCAAAGAATCTTCTGTCTATGTTTTCTTCTAGGAGTTTTATGTTTTCCACTCTTAAATTTAGGTTTTTAATCTATTTTACGTTTTTTTTGTATATGTTGTGAGAATATGTTCTGATTCTGTTCTTTTACATGTAGCTGTCCAGTTTTCCTGCACCACTTACTGAAGAGACTCCCTTTTTTCCATTGTATATTCTTGTCTGTTTTGTGATAGATTAATTTATCATAAGTGCATGGGTTTACTTCTGGGCTCTTTATTCTATTCCATTGATCAATGTGTCTGTTTCTGTGCCGTTACCATAATGTTTTGATTGCTGTAGCTTTGTAGTATAGTTTTAAGTCAGGGAGTGTGATACCTCCAGCTCTGTTCTTCTTTCTCAAGATTGCTTTGGCTATTCTGGGTCTTTTGTATATACATACAAATTTCAGAATTATTTGTTCTAGTTCTGTGAAAAATGCCATTGGTATTTTGGTAGGGATTTCATTGAATCTCTAGATTGCCTTGGGTAGTATGGTCATTTTAACAATATTAATTCTTCCAACCCATGAACATGGTATATCTTTCCATCTGTGTCATGTTCATTTTCTTTCATCAGTGTCTTACAGTTTTCTGAGTATAGGTTTTTTACCTCCTTAGTGAGATTTATTTCTAGGTGTTTTATTCTTTGTTATATGATGGTAAATGGGATTGTTTTCTTAATCTCCCTTTCTGATAGTTCATTGTTACTTTATGAAATGCAACAGATTACTGTATATTGATTTTGTATCCAACATCTTTACCAAATTAATGAGCTCTAGTAGTTTTTTTTGGTGGCATCTTTGGGATTTTCTATGTTGGGATGATCCTAATTAAGTCAACGCTTGGAAATAGTTGCATGCAAATTGTGTGTGATAGAGATAATAGAATCAGTAATGAAAAAAAGAAGTATTGTGAAGATTTGCTCATCGAACTGAGCTTGTTTAACAAGCTAGTTACTCTCTAAAGTGATGTTGCAATTTTTATGATACCTTTTCATAATCCTAGTACAGGTTACATTGTTCATAATGCATTCTCAGTTGAAGACAGTCTGAGTTTTTCTACCAACAGCTGTAGTTTCTTCAAACTTCTCTTCCAGTTTTCAAGAAAACTGTGTTTTGAAGGTGCTTTCAGTTTTTATGGTGAGAGATTTGCTGTCAGAAGTGATGACACAGTCTGGCTTGGCCATTGCATCCATTTTTCACAGTGCCAATCCCACTCCTCTTGCCTTCATGTATTCCTCAAAGTCTTTACTCTTCCTTCATATATTCATCAGAGCCATTTTCCTATTAGCTGCTGAATGGTAGCCATGGTTGGCCTTGGGAACAGTGTCTTGTGTGGGAAGCAGGGCACTTGGTCCTGGGAGGGGTGCTTTGCCTTAGCCCTTCTAACCCCTGACCCCCATTCTCCTGAGCCAGGAGGTGCAAACTAGCTCCACTTAGGACTCCTCAGGTACTTCCTGCAAGCTAAGTTGCTTTTATTATTAAAATAATGTGCTAGTTAAAATTAATTACATTTCCTTCAGACTTTAAGTTATTAGAATATTGTAGCTAAAGCTTAAGTTCAATTTGAACTATTTTCTGATGTATCTATATTGATATATACGGCTCTAGTTCATTCATTTAATTCATATATGGTCATCCGTCATGTGAATGTATAATCTGTCTATCCTGTTTTTTATGGATAATTAGGTTATTTTCAAATTTTCTCTAGTACAAACAGTACTGCAGTTTGTACATGTCTTCATTCATAGCTTTAGTGGCCACACACAGCACAAGCTTTCTTTTAATATTTGCCTGATATATCAAATATCTTTTAAAAATTTACTGTTTTAATCATTTTTAAGGGTACAATTCAGTGGCATTAACTACATTGGCAGTCCTTTGTAACCATCCACACTCTCCATTTCCAGATCTTTTTCATCATCTCCAAAACAGAAACTCTGTACCCATTAAACAATAACTCTGCATTCCCGCCCCCCTCCAGCCCTGTATTATGCTTTCTGTCTGTGAATTTGACTACTCTAGGACCCTCATCTAAGTGGAATTATACAATGTTTCGCCTTTTGTTGTGCCTGGCTTATTTTCGTTAGTATAATGTTTTCAAAGTTCATCTGTGGTGTAGCATGTATCAGAATTTCATTCCTTTTTAAGGAATATCATTCCTTTTATACCATGTGTATTGGGTTGACCAAAAGGTTTGTTCAGTTTTTTCCATAAGATGGCTCTAGTAGCACTTAGTTGTCTTTAACGTCATTTGAAACAATTTTGTTAGATTGTATTGTGACAGCTGTCATATTAGCATGCATTCAAAAAAAGACTTATCAAAATTGGTGAATTTTTTGGTAGCCATTTTAATATCGAACATGGATAAAAAAAGCAACATTTTTGGCATAATATTCTTTATTATTTCAAGAAAGGTAAAAATGCAGCTGAAATGCACAAGAAGATATGTTCAGTGTATGGAGAAGGTGCTGTGACTGATCGAATGTATCAAAAGTGGTTTGTGAAGTTTTGTGCTAGAGATTTCTTGCTGGATGATGCTCCCCGGTCAGGTCAGGCCAGTTGAAGTTGACAGCGATCAAATCGAGACATTAACTGAGAACAATCAACGTTTCAGCACGTGGGAGATAGCCGACATACTCAAAATGTCCAAATCAAGTGTTGAAAATCATTTGCACCAGCTTGGTTATGTGAATTGCTTTGATGTTTGGGTTCCACATAACTTAAGCAAAAAAGAACGTTGACTGTGTTTCCACATGCGATTCTCTACTTGAACGTAACGAAAATGTTCCATTTTTAAAACAAATTGTGACAGGCGATGAAAAGTAGATACTGTATAGTAATGTGGAACGGAAGAGATCACGGCAAGCGAAATGAACCACCACCAACCACACCAAAGGTCAGTCTTCATCCAAAGAAGGTGATGTTGTGTATATGGTGGGATTGGAAGGGAGTCCTCTATTATGAGCTCCTTCCGGAAAACCAAACAATTAATTCCAACAAGTTCTGCTTCCAATTAGACCAACTGAAAGCGGCACTCGACGAAAAGCGTCCAGAATTAGTCAACAGAAAACGCATAATCTTCCATCAGGATAACACAAGCCAGCATGTTTCTTTGATGAACAGACAAAAACTGTTACAGCTTGGCTGGGAAGTTCTGATTCATACGCCGTATTCACCAGACATTGCACCTTCGGATTTCCATTTATTTCGATCTTTACAAAATTCTCTTAATGGAAAAAATTTCAATTCTCTGGAAGACTGTAAAAGGCACGTGGAACAGTTCTTTGCTCAAAAAGATAAAAAGTTTTGGGAAGATGGAATTATAGGGTTGTCTGAAAAATGCCAGAAGGTAGTGGAACAAAATGGTGACTACGTTGTTCAATAAAGTTCTTGGTGAAAATGAAAAATGTGTCTTTTATTTTTCCTTAAAAAACTGAAGGCATTTTTTGGCCCACCCAGTATATTAAATTTTACTTATCCATTCATCTGTTGTTGATGGACATATTGGTTATTTTCCCTTTTTGGCTCTTGTGAATAATGCTGTTATGAACATTAATGTATAAGTATCTGTTTGGGTCCCAGCTTTCATTTCTTTTGGTATATACTTAGAAGTAGAATTACTGGATCATATGGCAGTTCTATGTTTATCTTTTTGAGGTACTGCTATACTGTTTTTCCACAGTGGGTGCACCATTTGATATTTCTAACAGCATCACACTCAGGGTTCCAGTTTCTCCACATCCTCACCAACACTTGTTATTTTCTTTACTCTTTTTTTTGCGTGGGTGGGGGTTAATAGCCTCTTAACGGGTGTGAAGTGTTATCTCATTATGGTTCTAATTTGTATTTCCCTAATGACTAGTGATGTAGAACATCCTTTTGTGTTTATTGGATATTTGTATGTCTTTGGAGAAATGTCTATTCAAGTCCTTTGCCCATTAAATTTTTTTTGTTGAACTGCATATTTTATTTTATTTTTTTTTGAAGTATGTTGATTTAAAATATTGTGTTACTTTCAGGTGTACAGAAAAGTGATTCAGTTATACATATACATACATATATATACATACACATATATATATGTGTATATAATGGGTTGGCCAAAATGTTCCTTCAGTTTTTAAGTAAAAATAAAAGACACATTTTTAATTTTCACCAAGAACTGTATTGAACAACGTAGTCACCGTTTTGTTCCATTACCGTCTGCCATTTTTCAGGCAACTTCATAATTCTGTTTTCCCAAAACTTTTTATCTTTTTGAGCAAAGAACTGTTCCATGTGCCTTTTACAGTCTTTCAGGGAGCTGAAATTATTTCCATTAAGAGAATTTTGTAAAGACCAAAATAAATGGAAATCTGAAGATGCAATATCTGGTGAATGCAGCAGATGAATCAGAACTTCCCAGCCAAGCTGTAACAGTTTTTGCCTGGTCATCAAAGAAACATGGGCTTGCGTTATCCTGATGGAAGATTATGCGTTTTCTGTTGACTAATTCTGGACGCTTTTCGTCGAGTGCCACTTTCAGTTGGTCTAATTGGGAGCAGAACTTGTTGGAATTAATTGTTTGGTTTTCCGGAAGGAGCTCATAATAGAGGACTCCCTTCCAATCCCACCATATACACAACATCCCCTTTGGATGAAGACTGACCTTTGGTGTGGCTAGTGGTGGTTCATTTCACTTGCCCCACAATCTCTTCTGTTCCACATTGTTGTACAGTATCCACTTTTCATCGCCTGTCACAATTTGTTTTAAAAATGGAACATTTTCATTACGTTTAAGTAGAGAATCGCATGTGGAAACACTGTCAAGAAGGTTTTTTTCGCTTAAGTTATGTGGAACCCAAACATCAAAGCAATTCACATAACCAAGCTGGTGCAGATGATTTTCAACGCTTGATTTGGACATTTTGAGTATGTTGGCTATCTTCCACGTGGTATAATGTTGATTGTTCTCAATTAATGCCTTGATCGCTATCAACTTCAACTGGCCTACCCGATCGTGGAGCATCATCCAGCAAGAAATCTGTAACACGAAACTTCGTAAATCACTTTTGACACATTTGATCAGTCACAGCACCTTCTCCATACACGGAACATATCTTCTTGTGCATTTCAGTTGCATTTTTACCTTTCTTGAAATTATAAAGCATATTATGCCAAAAATGTTGCTTTTTTAATCCATGTTCAATATTAAAATGGCTACACAAAAATTCACCAATTTTAGTAAGTCTTTTTTTAAATGCATGCTGATATGACAGCTGTCACAATACAGTCTAACAAAATTGTTTTGAATGAAGTTAAAGACGACTAAGTGCTACTAGAGCCATCTTACGCAAAAAACCGAACGAACTCTTTGGCCAGCCCCATATGTATACATGTGTATGTATATATGTATTATTTTTCAGATTCTTTTCCATTATAGGTTAATACAAGATATTCAGTATTGTTCCCTGTGCTATACAGTAAATCCTTGTTGTTTGTTTTATATATAGTGGTGTGTATCTCATAATCCCGTACTCCTAATTTATCCCTCCCCCTTACCCTTTGGTAACCATGTTTGTTTTCTATGTCTGTGAGTTTGTTTCTATTTTATATTTAGATTCATTTGTATTATTTTTTAGATTTCACACAAACATAGTATTACATAATATTAGCCTTTTTCTGTCTCAGTATGATAATCTCTAGCTCCATCCATGTTGCTGCAAATGGCATTATTTCATTCCTTTTTTATGGCTGAGTGATATACCATTGTGTATATGTACCACATGTTCTTTATCCATTCATCTGTTGATGGACAATTAGGTTGCTTCTATGTCTTGGCTATTGTAAATCGTCCTGTTATGAACATTGTGCTGCATGTATGTTTTTGAATTAGAGTTTTCGTCTTTTCCAGATATATGCCCAGGAGTGGGATTGCTGGATTGTATGGTAACTGTAGTTTTAGTTTTTGAAGGAACCTCCATACTGTTTTTTATAGTGGCTGCACCAGTTTACATTCCTACCATCAGTATAGGAAGGTTCCCTTTTCTCCACATCCTCTCCAGCATTTACTATTTGTAGACTTTTGCTGATGGCCATTCTGACTGGTGTGAGGTGATACCTCATTGTAGTTTTGATTTGCTTTTCTCTAATAATTAACAATGTTGAGCATCTTTTCATGTGCCTGTTGTCCATTTCTTTTTTGGAGAAATGTCTGTTTAGGTCTTCTGCTCATTTTTTGATTGGGTTGTTTGTTTTTTTTCTATTGAGTTGTATGAGCTGTTTGTATGTTTTTGACATTAATCCCTTGTTGGTCGCATCACATGCACATGTTTTTTCTGAGTCCGTAGGTTTTCTTTTTACTTTGTTCATGGTTTCCTTTGTTGTGTAAAAGGTTTTAAGTTTGATTAGGTCCCATTTTATTATTTTTGTTTTTATTTCTATTGCCTTGGCAGAGTGACCTAAGAAAACATTGGTATGATTTATTTCAGAGAATGTTTTACCTATGCTCTCTTCTAGGAGTTTTATGGTGTCGTGTCTCATGTTTAGGTCTTTATTTTACGTTTTTTTCTGTATATGGTATGAGGGAATGTTCTAACTTCATTGATTTACATGAGGTTGTCCAGCTTTCCCAACACCACTTGTTGAAGAGACTGTCTTTTCTCCATTATATATTCTTGCCTCCTTTGTTGAAGGTTGATTGACCCTAGGTGTGTGGGTTTATTTCTGGGCTCTCTATTGTGTTACATTGATCTATATGTCTGTTTTTGTGCCAGTACCACACTTTTTTATTACTGTAGCTTTATAGTATTGTTTGAAATTTGGGAGAGTTATGCCTCCAGCTTTGTTCTTTTCCCTTAGGATTGCTTTGGCAATTCCAGGTCTTTTGTGGTTCCCTGTTACTTTTAGGATTATGTAGTCTAGTCCTGTGAAGAATGTCATGGGTAATTTTATAAGGATCATATTAAATCTGTAGACTGCTTAGGATAGTATGGCCATTTTACCAATATTTATTCTTCCAAACCAAGAGCATGGAATATCTTTCCATTTCTTTGAGTCAACTTCAGTTTCCTTTTTCCTAGTTCTCAGTTTCCTTTTTCCGTGTTTTATAGTTCTTAGGGTATAGGTCTTTCACCTCCTAGGTTTTTTTCCTAGGTATTTTATTTTTTTGTATGCTCTAATATCATATTATTTATTTTTAAAAATTATCTTAATTTTAAGTTTTGTTTGTTTCTTTGGGTGCACCGTTCGGTTTGCAGGATCTTGGTTTCAGAACAGGGATTGAACCCAGGCCACGGCAGTGAAAACACGGAGTCCTAACCACTGGACTGCTTGGGAACTCCTTGGATGCTATTTTAAATCGGATTTTTTTACTTTCTCTTTCTGATATTTCATTATTAGTGTAAAGAAGTGCAACAGATTTCTTTTTTCTTTTTTAAAAAAATATTTATTTACTTATTTGGCTGCATTGGGTCTTAGTTGCGGCACGCAGGATCTTCGTTGTGGCATGCAGGATCTTTAGTTGCGGCATGTGGGATCTTTTTAGTTGCGGCATGTGGGATCTAGTTCCGTGACCAGGGATCGAACCAGGGCCCCCTGCATTGGGAGCGCAGAGTCTTAGCCACTGGACCACCAGGGAAGTCCCCAGAAATGCAATAACTATCTGTATATTAATCTTGTATCTTTCTACCTTGCTCAATTCATTTATTAGTTCTAATAGTTTTTTTGTGGCCTCTTTAGGAATATTTGTATAGAGTATCATGTCATCTGCATATAATCACAATTTTACCTCTTCTCTTCCAATTCAGATACCTTTTATTTCTTTTTCTTATCTGATTGCTGCGCCTTTGCCCATTTTTGTATTTGGTTGTTTGGTTTTTTTGTAGTTGAGTTATAGGATTTCTTTATGTTTTCTGGTTATCAATACCATTTCAGATATATGATTCAGAAATACTTTCTCCCATTTTGTGGATTGTCTTTTTTTCTCTTGATAGTGACCTTTGATGCACAAAAGTTTTTCATTTTGATGAAATCCAGTTTATTTTTTTGTTGTTGTCTCTGCTTTCGGTATCATATTCAGGAAAGCATGACCAAATCCAATGTCATGAAGATTCCCCCTCTATTTTCTTTAAAGAGTTTCATAGTTTTAGCTACTATTTTTAAGTCTTTGATGCATCTTGAGTTAATTTTTGTATGTGGTGTGATGCAGGTGTCCACTTTATTCTTTTGCATTTGGTTATTCATTTTCCCCAGCACCCCATGTTGAAAAGACTGTCCTTTTCCCATTGAATGTTTTTGATACCCTTCTTGAAAATCAGTTGACCACATATATGCAAGGCTTTATTTCTGGGTTCTCTATTCCATTGTTCTATATGATTGTCCTTTTGCCAGTACCATACTGTTTTGATTATTTTAGCTCTGCAGTTAGTTTTTTTTTCAAATTTAAGTATAGTTGATTTACCATATTGTGTTAGTTTCAGGTTTACAGGAAGGTAGTTCAGTTTTTATATATATATATATATTTTTTTTTTTTCAGATTATTTTCCATTATAGGTTATTACATGATATTGAATGTAGTTCTCTGTGTTATACAGTAAATCCTTGTTGCTTTTGCAGTTAGTTTTGAGGTCAGGAATTGTGAGTTCTTTAATTTTGTTGTATTTCACAACTGTTTTGGCTGTTCAAGATTCCTTGAGATTCATCATGAATTTTAGGATGGAATTTACTATGTCTGTGAAAAAACTGTTGGGATTTTGATAGGAGTTGAATTGAATCTCTAGATCACTTTGGGTAGTATTGTCATCTTAACAGTATTTGTTTGTGTCTTTAATTTCTTTCAGCAGTGAAAGTATTGCTGTTTTGCAGCTTTCCATAAGTCTTTCAACTCCTTGGTTAAATTTATTCTTAAATACTTAATTCTTCTTGATGCTATTGTAAATGGCATTGTTTTTTTAATTTCCTTTTTGGATTGTTCATTGTTAGCATGGAAAAATGCAGCTGATTTTTGAGTGTGAATTTTGTATCCACCAACTTTACTGAATTTGTGTATTAACTGTTAAGAATTTTTTGTGGTATCTTTAAGGTTTTCTACATGTAAGATGTCATCTGTGGACAAAGATAAGTTTACTCTTCCTTTCCAGTTTGGATTATAATATGCTATTTTAAACAGTTGTTAAGTGAACAAAAGTGTAAAGTTAATTACCGATTATTTGTTTATAAAAAAGACCGTTTTTGGTCAGTATACTCATGAACATATGTCCAAATTTTAGAGAATCTATATGGTCCATTGCTAGAAGACAGCCACCCATCTGTGCGAGCAGGTAGATGAATGGGTGAAAATGAAAAATAGTTTTTGTTTTGTTTTGTTTTTTGTTTTTTTTGGATTTTTTAACCATTTATTTACTTAAAGAATTTTTAAAAATTGAAGTATAATTGATTTACAATATTACATTAGTTTCAGGTATACAACATAGTGATTCAGTATTTTTATGCCTTGTAAAATGATCACCACAGTCCCTGAGATTATTTTATGTAAGGTGATTTTAAAGGTATAGTATATCAGGAAAGATAATCAACATTCAGAAATCTAAATGCCACTTACTCATGTAAATATTGCTAATTTTTCTAGTGAAAGCTACAGTTTTTGAAGGACATTAATGCCTCAGGCTACTTCATCTTCAGTGGATTGCTCCTCCCTCATTCCCCCCTTCCCGGATTGTTTTCATCAATTGTTATTTCCTTAACATTTGCAAACCAGGTTTCTGGATTGTAGTACGTCCTAATGTTATATGTAGAAACCAATGCTTCAGTTTTTAAGGTTCTGTAAAGTTTTGTGTATTAACATTACTCTTCTCTAAACCTTTCTGACTATCCAGATCTAGGAAGTTCTCTCCAGACTGTTGCCGGATATGTATTCAGTTAGTACTCTCACCAAGGCAGTGTGCATTGCAGTCATTCTTCCTGCTCAGCCTAACATTTTTCCTCCTCCTGGCTAGGAGTATTAGCAGTAATAACCCTCCATGTCTCTGGCCTAGTAATTTAGGTGCTCATCCTCACTCATAACCTTTCTTTATTAAAATGAGTTTTGTTACCTAAAATATTCTGCGATATAACTCAAATCTTAGGAGATAAAATGGGTTGGATTGGTTTGGGTTTAGGCAAGTTTGATTTACACCTTAAAGTGTGTCTAAGTAATGGTGAAACATAAATGGGACACATATCAACCACGTGCAGTATGTAAAGAGGAAAATCAGCTAAGGGTAAATAGTGTTAATTTGAAGTGATTATTTGTGAATAATAATTCTTTAGTCCAATATATTTTCTAGTATCTGTCAAATTTGTAATATATCTGCAAGCATCCTTATTTTTTAAGTGTTCATGATAAGAATGATGATGTACTCAAGGTGTATTAAAAACAACGGAAATAGCTCTAAGTGCCACACTCTTAATTAACTGCTAAAGTAACTGCTATGGGTTGCTATGAAATTAGCAAAACATTGTTAGATCTGAGGCAGCAATGACATCGTAATTAGACTAGTAGACTAGTGACGTTCTAGATGAGAATTCCTGTCACTACTGGCAGTGATGGCTTCAGGCAAAGACACTTGTCCTATCCTACCTAAACTCACCAACAACTGCTCTGATGAGAATTCATATAAGCCTGCTATTAAGTGAGGACTTAAGGGTTCTGGGCTTTTGGGTGGTTTTTTTGTTTCTTTGTTTTCAATCTGGGAGCTACATAGATGAGGACGCTAATTCTGTGCTTCCCCTTGGCATCTATATAGAAAGCTTTATGTTCCAGAACAAAACAATGTGTGTGCAGAGAAAGCAAGTTTGACCTGAGTGTAGGGCATGTACTAAATTCAGAAGCTAAATTAGTTACTGGTTTTTGTGACTGGCCAGTGATTCCTTTAGGTAATGAGTAGGCCTGAGGTAGATCATGGTGTGCTGTCTTCCCCATTAAAGTCAGGCCAAAATGAACATCATGAGCAAATTGTAAAGGACGGCGTGCAGTTAGAGCTACAGATACCCAGCCCAGACTCTTTTTTTTTTTTTTTTTTATAATGTCGGTATAGGTTGTTTGTAGATCATCTTTATGAGTTTCAGTATGTTCCTTTTCTATTCCTAGTTTGCTTGGAGTTTTTTTTTTTTTCACACACACACACACTGTATTTTATTTTTACAAGAGATAAATAGACTGACACCAAGCATTGTACATGGATGACCACAACAAAAGCAACAATGATTGCAATTACCAAACATGAAACACACTCATACTATGTCATAATATTGACATTCAGTCCAGTAATCCTCCACTGTAACAGCTCCTTTACTTTGCAGTGAAAATTGATTTGTATATTCTTTGCCTCTGAGTCCTTGTTGGATTTTTTTTTTTTAATTCAGACAGAAAGCCACAAAAATTATACTCATCTTCATCAGATCACTCAGTCCCATGTAATTAATTTTTTTTTTTCATCTTGATCTTTTGTTAGCACTTTTATGAGTTCATCAGTTTTTCATTAGAGTTCTGAAAATGCTTATTCATTCAGTTCAGCAGTACAGTCAGTTACCAGAAACCTGTACTTGTCAGTCTTTTCCATGAATTTCTTAAAGATGAAACCCTTTTATAGGAACGTATTTGCAAAAGCATCAGAGTACACCCAGAACTGTCTGTAAATGACAAAAGACTTAAAAATGACCACAGTTAAAAATTTGATGAAAGTTCATAATAATGCAGTTGACAAGAAAATTAGTTATTTCTGAGATATACATTTTAAGGTAGTAACTAGGATTATGACTTATAACATTATACCAGAACATATAAGATTTTTAGAAATTTCATGTAATGTCTGAAACATTTATATTAACATATTTCCATACAGATAACCCAATGAAAGTTTAGTATTAGTTGTTTTGTTTGTTTGTTTGTTTGTTTGTTTGTTTAATTCCATCCCTTGTTTTATTAACACAGAGAATGTTGAGACTCCCAAATTGGACTAGTTTAAAGAGCATCTGAAGGATTTGACCAGATAATGAAAGCCAATATTAAATCTGCTGGAGTTTCATGTACAAGACTGGAAAGAGACAACATCGAGAATTAATGATGTGATTAAGTATAACTTAAGAAATATGGACACTTCAAACTGTACCTTGCAAATAAGAATAATTTCATCTTCATCTAGAGAAAAAGGATGAGCTATGGAATGGAGATTCAGTTTCCATTTTGTTCACGAAATCTAGAAGGCAGTAAAATGATTAGGTAATATAAAAAGCTTCAGTGATTCTATTTATGATGTACACTGGAAGGAACCACCAGGTATTACTGCAAATCCTCTGTGTATTGTTTCAGCAGTCCTGGTTTAATGCTGATATACTCTCCATCAGGTTTTACACTGTTTTCACTGTTCTCTTGGGAACTTTTTTTTTTTTTTTTTCACACACACACACTGTATTTTATTTTTACAGGAGATAAATAGACTGACACCAAGCATTGTACATGGATGACCACAACAAAAGCAACAATGATTGCAATTACCAAACATGAAACACACTCATACTATGTCATAATATTGACATTCAGTTCAGTAATCCTCCACTGTAACAGCTCCTTTACTTTGCAGTGAAAATTGATTTGTATATTCTTTGCCTCTGAGTCCTTGCGGGATTTTTTTTTTTTAATTCAGACAGAAAGTCACAAAAATTATACTCATCCTCATCAGTTCACTCAGTCCCATGTAATTAATTTTTTTTCATCTTGATCTTTTGTTAGCACTTTTATGAGTTCATCAGTTTTTCATTAGAGTTCTGAAAATGCTTATTCATTCAGTTCAGCAGTACAGTCAGTTACCAGAAACCTGTACTTGTCAGAGTCTTTTCCATGAATTTCTTAAAGATGAAACCCTTTTATAGGAACGTATTTGCAAAAGCATCAGAGTACACCCAGAACTGTCTGTAAATGACAAAAGACTTAACAATGACCACAGTTAAAAATTTGATGAAAGTTCATAATAATGCAGTTGACAAGAAATTAGTTATTTCTGAGATATACATTTTAAGGTAATAACTAGGATTATGACTTATAACATTATACCAGAACATATAAGATTTTTAGAAATTTCATGTAATGTCTGAAACATTTATATTAACATATTTCCATACAGATAACCCAATGAAAGTTTAGTATTACTTGTTTTGTTTGTTTGTTTTTTTATACTGCAGGTTCTTATTAGGCATCAATTTTATACACATCAGTGTATACATGTCAATCCCAATCGCCCAATTCAGCACAGCACCATCCCCAACCCACCGCAGTTTTCCCCCTTGGTGTCCATATGTCCGTTCTCTACATCTGTGTCTCAACTTCTGCCCTGCAAACCGGCTCATCTGTACCATTTTTCTAGGTTCCACATACATGCGTTAGTATACGATATTTGTTTTTCTCTTTCTGACTTACTTCACTCTGTATGACAGTGTCTAGATCCATCCACGTCTCAACAAATGGCTCAGTTTCGTTCCTTTTTATAGCTGAGTAATATTCCATTGTATATATGTACCACAACTTCTTTATCCATTCGTCTGTTGATGGGCATTTAGGTTGCTTCCATGACCTAGCTATTGTAAATAGTGCTGCAATGAACATTCAGGTGCATGTGTCTTTTTGAATTACGGTTTTCTCTGGGTATATGCCCAGTAGTGGGATTGCTGGGTCATATGGTAATTCTATTTTTAGTTTTTTAAGGAACCTCCATATTCTTCTCCATAGTGGCTGTATCAATTTACATTCCCACCAACAGCGCAAGAGGGTTCCCTTTTCTCCACACCCTCTCCAGCGTTTGTTGTTTGTAGATTTTCTGATGATGCCCATTCTAACTGGTGTGAGGTGATACCTCATTGTAGTTTTGATTTGCATTTCTCTAATAATTAGTGATGTTGAGCATCTTTTCATGTGCTTCGTGGCCGTCTGTATGTCTTCTTTGGAGAAATGTCTATTTAGGTCTTCTGCCCATTTTTGGATTGGGGTGTTTGTTTCTTTAATATTGAGCTGAATGAGCTCTTTATATATTTTGCAGATTAATCCTTTGTCCGTTGATTCATTTGCAAATATTTTCTCCCATTCTGAGGGTTGTCTTTTCGTCTTGTTTATGGTTTCCTTTGCTGTGCAAAAGCTTTGAAGTTTCATTAGATCCCATTTGTTTATTTTTGTTTTTATTTCCATTACTCTAGGAGGTGGATCAAAAAAGATCTTGCTGTGATTCATGTCAAAGAGTGTTCTTCCTATGTTTTCCTCTAAGAGTTTTATAGTGTCCAGTCTTACATTTAGGTCTCGAATCCATTTTGAGTTTATTTTTGTGTATGGTGTTAGGGAGTATTCTAATTTCATTCTTTTACATGTAGCTGTCCAGTTTTCCCAGCACCACTTATTGAAGAGACTGTCTTTTCTCCATTGTATATTTTTGCCTCCTTTGTCATAGATTAGTTGACCATAGGTGCGTGGGTTTATCTCTGGGCTTTCTATCTTGTTCCATTGATCTATGTTTCTGTTTTTGTGCCAGTACCATATTGTCTTGATTACTGTAGCTTTGTAGTATAGTCTGAAGTCAGGGAGTCTGATTCCTCCAGCTCCGTTTTTTCCCCTCAAGATTGCTTTGGCTATTCGGGGTCTTTTGTGTCTCCATACAAATTTTAAGATGATTTGTTCTAGTTCCGTAAAAAATGCCATTGGTAATTTGATAGGGATTGCATTGAATCTGTAGATTGCTTTGGGTAGTATACTCATTTTCACAATGTTGATTCTTCCAATCCAAGAACATGGTATATCTCTCCATCTGTTGGTATCATCTTTAATTTCTTTCATCAGTGTCTTATAGTTTTCTGCATACAGGTCTTTTGTCTCCCTAGGTAGGTTTATTCCTAGGTATTTTATTCTTTTTGTTGCAATGGTAAATGGGAGTGTTTCCATAATTTCTCTTTCAGATTTTTCATCATTAGTGTATAGGAATGCAAGAGATTTCTGTGCATTAATTTTGTATCCTGCAACTTTACCATATTCATTAATTAGCTCTAGCAATTTTCTGGTGGCAGTTTTAGGATTCTCTATGTATAATATCATGTCATCCGCAAACAGTGACAGTTTTACTTCTTCTTTTCCAATTTGTATTCCTTTTATTTCTTTTTCTTCTCTGATTGCCGTGGCTAGGACTTCCAGAACTATGTTGAATAATAGTGGTGAGAGTGGACATCCTTGTCTCATTCCTGATCTTAGAGGAAATGCTTTCAGTTTTTCACCATTGAGAATGATGTTTGCTGTGGGTTTGTCATATATGGCCTTTATTATGTTGAGGTAGGTTCCCTCTATGCCCACTTTCTGGAGAGTTTTTATCATAAATGGGTGTTGAATTTTGTCAAAAGCTTTTTCTGCATCTATTGAGATGATCATATGGTTTTTCTTCTTCAATTTGTTAATATGGTGTATCACATTGATTGATTTGCGTATATTGAAGAATCCTTGCATCCCTGGGATAAATTCCACTTGATCGTGGTGTATGATCCTTTTAATGTGTTGTTGGATTCTGTTTGCTAGTATTTTGTTGAGGATTTTTGCATCTATATTCATCAGTGATATTGGTCTGTAATTTTCTTTCTTTGTAGTGTCTTTGTCTGGTTTTGGTATCAGGGTGATGGTGGCCTCATAGAATGAGTTTGGGAGTGTTCCTTCCTCTACAGTTTTTTGGAAGAGTTTGAGAAGGATAGATGTTAGCTCTTCTCTAAATGTTTGATAGAATTCACCTTTGAAGCCATCTGGTCCTGGACTTTTGTTTGTTGGAAGATTTTTAATCACAGTTTCAATTTCATGGTTTGTGATTGGTCTGTTCATATTTTCTGTTTCTTCCTGGTTCAGTCTTGGAAGGTTATACCTTTCTAAGAATTTGTCCATTTCTTCCAGGTTGTCCATTTTATTGGCATAAAGTTGTTTGTAGTAGTCTCTTAGGATGCTTTGTATTTCTGCAGTGTCTGTTGTAACTTCTCCTTTTTCATTTCTGATTTTATTGATTTGAGTCCTCTCCCTCTTTTTCTTGATGAGTCTGGCTAATGGCTTATCAATTTTGTTTATCTTCTCAAAGAACCAGCTTTTAGTTTTATTGATCTTTGCTATTGTTTTCTTTGTTTCTATTTCATTTATTTCTGATCTGATCTTTATGATTTCTTTCCTTCTCCTAACTTTGGGTTTTGTTTGTTCTTCTTTCTCTAGTTTCTTTAGGTGTAAGGTTAGATTGTTTACTTGAGATTTTTCTTGTTTCTTTAGGTAGGCTTGTATAGCTATAAACTTCCCTCTTAGAACTGCTTTTGCTGCATCCCATAGGTTTTGGGTCGTCGTGTTTTCATTGTCATTTGTCTCTAGGTATTTTTTGATTTCCTCTTTGATTTCTTCAGTGATCTCTTGGTTATTTAGTAACGTATTGTTTAGCCTCCATGTGTTTGTCTTTTTTACGTTTTTTTCCCTGTAATTTATTTCTAATCTCATAGCATTGTGGTCAGAAAAGATGCTTGATATGATTTCAATTTTCTTAAATTTACTGAGGCTTGATTTGTGACCCAAGATGTGATCTATCCTGGAGAATGTTCTGTGCGCACTTGAGAAGAACGTGTAATCTGCTGTTTTTGGATGGAATGTCCTATAAATATCAATTAAATCTATCTGGTCTATTGTGTCATTTAAAGCTTCTGTTTCCTTATTTATTTTCATTTTGGATGATCTGTCCATTGGTGTAAGTGAGGTGTTAAAGTCTCCCACTATTATTGTGTTACTGTCAATTTCCTCTTTTTTGGCTGTTAGCAGTTGCCTTATGTATTGAGGTGCTCCTATGTTGGGTGCATATATATTTATAATTGTTATATCTTCTTCTTGGATTGTTCCCTTGATCGTGATGTAGTGTCCTTCTTTGTGTCTTGTAACATTCTTTACTTTAAAGTCTATTTTATCTGATATGAGTATAGCTACTCCAGCTTTCTTTTGATTTCCATTTGCATGGAATATCTTTTTCCATCCCCTCACTTTCAGTCTGTATGTGTCCCTAGGTCTAAAGTGGGTCTCTTGTAGACAGCATATATATGGGTCTTGTTTTTGTATCCATTCAGCCAGTCTATGTCTTTTGGTTGGAGCATTTAATCCATTCACGTTTAAGGTAGTTATCGATATGTATGTTCCTAAGACCATTTTCTTAATTGTTTTGGGTTTGTTTTTGTAGGTCCTTTTCTTCTCTTGTGTTTCCCACTTAGAGAAGTTCCTTTAGCATTTGTTGTAGAGCTGGTTTGGTGGTGCTGAATTCCTTTAGCTTTTGCTTGTCTGTAAAGCTTTTGATTTCTCCATCAAATCTAAATGAGATCCTTGCCCGGTAGAGTAATCTTGGTTGTAGGTTCTTCCCTTTCATCACTTTAAGTATATCATGCCACTCCCTTCTGGCTTGTAGAGTTTCTGCTGAGAAATCAGCTGTTAACCTTATGGGAGTTCCCTTGTATGTTATTTGTCGTTTTTCCCTTGCTGCTTTCTCAATAATTTTTCTTTGTCTTTAATTTTTGCCATTTTGATTACTATGTGTCTCGGCGTGTTTCTCCTTGGGTTTATCCTGTATGGGACTCTCTGCGCTTCCTGGACTTGGGTGGCTATTTCCTTTCCCATGTTAGGGAAGTTTTCGACTATAATCTCTTCAAATATTTTCTCTGGCCCTTTCTCTCTCTCTTCTCCTTCTGGGACCCCTATAATGCGAATGTTGTTGCGTTTAATGTTGTCCCAGAGGTCTCTTAGGCTGTCTTCATTTCTTCTCATTCTTTTTTCTTTAGTCTGTTCCGCAGCAGTGAATTCCACCATTCTGTCCTCCAGGTCACTTATCCGTTCTTCTGCCTCAGTTATTCTGCTATTGATTCCTTCTAGTGTAGTTTTCATTTCAGTTATTGTATTGGTCATCTCTGTTTGTTTGTTCTTTAATTCTTCTAGGTCTTTGTTAATCATTTCTTGCATCTTCTCAATCTTTGCCTCCATTCTTATTCCGAGGTCCTGGATCATCTTCACTATCATTATTCTGAATTCTTTTTCTGGAAGGTTGCCTATCTCCACTTCATTTAGTTGTGTTTCTGGGGTTTTTTCTTGTTCCTTCATCTGATATATAGCCCTCTGCCTTTTCATCTTGTCTGTCTTTCTGTAACTGTGGGTTTTGGTCCACCGGCTGCAGGATTGTAGTTTTTCTTGCTTCTGCTGTCTGTCTTCTGGTGGTTGAGGCTATCTAAGAGGCTTGATGTGATTGCGCCCCTCCTACCATCTCACTGTGGCTTCTCCTCTGTCCTTGGACGTGGGGTATCCTCCTTGGTGAGTTCCAGTGTCTTCCTTTCGATGATTGTCCAGCAGCCAGTTGTGATTCTGGTGCTCTTGCAAGAGGGAGTGAGAGCATGTCCTTCTACTCCACCATCTTGGTTAATCCCTTTGTTTTGTTTTTGTTTGGCCATGCTGTGAGGCTCGTGGGATATTAGTGCCCCAAACAGGGATTGAATTTGGGCCCACAGTAGGGATAGCACTGTGTCCTAACCACTGGCCAACCAGGGAATTCCCGAAAAATAGTTTAGGATGTTACCATTGTGGAATACTGGGTAATGCATACACAGGATCTTTCTTACAACTGCATGTGAATCTACGATTATCTCAAAATGAAAAGTTTAATTTAAAAAAGGCCAGCTCCTTTACACATATACTTCTCCAAATAATGCAAAAGAGGTGAAACACTAGTAATTTTTAGAACTCCACATTTCTCATGGAAGAAATGTTATAAAACATTCAGGGTGAAGAAAATGGCCCATAGTTAAAAACAGTGACATTAGTACTTAAAACTTGTCTGAAATCCAGTCATTTATGATATGGTTAGCTTACATTAGGAATTTAGAATTTTTTTGTTCCTCTTGAAGATAGGTAGATTAGATGTCATTCGTCATTTACATCAAGCCCATGTTGTAATTGTGTGTTTGTGAGTATGAAGGCTGATCAGATTCTTCAATCAAGATTTTTAACTACTCTTTTTTTTTTTTTGAAATTCACGGTCTTTTATTTATTTATTTATTTATTTATGACTGTGCTGGGTCTTCGCTTCCATGCGAGGGCTTTCTCTAGTTGTGGCAAGTGGGGACCACTCTTCATCGCGGTGCGCAGGCCTCTCACCATCGCGGCCTCTCCCGTTGCGGAGCACAGGCTCCAGACGCGCAGGCTCAGCAATTGTGGCTCACGGGCCCAGTTGCTCCGTGGCATGTGGGATTCTCCCAGACCAGGGCTCGAACCCATGTCCCCTGCATTGGCAGGCAGATTCTCAACCACTGCGCCACCAGGGAAGCCCTTAACTACTCTTAAGGATCATTTTAAGGACTTATACCTAGAACCTAGAATTAAGTAATGTATAGTACTGGTGGAGTAAGCTTCACATTTTGGTGGAGGAGGAAGAGAGTGACAGCCACGTCTGGATTTAATAAAAATAACTTAGAATAGTTCACAATTATAAAACTGATAAGTTAATGTGTGCAGTTTTGCCTTAGGAAAAGATCCTTCAATTTACAAAAGTGTTGATAAGTGTTGTCTTTTTTTTTTTTTTAATAGCTACTTTTATTTATTTATTTATTTTAATTTTTTTTTGGCTGTGTTGGGTCTTCGGTTCGTGCGAGGGCTTTCTCCAGTTGCGGCAAGCGGGGGCCACTCTTCATCGCGGTGCGGGGACTGCTCTTCATCGCGGTGCGCGGGCCTTTCACTATCGCGGCCCCTCCCGTTGCGGGGCACAGGCTCCAGACGCGCAGGCTCAGTAGTTGTGGCTCACGGGCCCAGCCACTCCGTGGCATGTGGGATCTTCCCAGACCAGGGCTCGAACCCGTGTCCCCTGCATTAGCAGGCAGATTCTCAACCACTGCGCCCCCAGGGAAGCCCAAGTGTTGTCTTTTAAACAGTTTATTTGGTGTGTTTAAAATATCATTTCCACAAATAAGACTTAATTCCAAGGACCATCTCCAATGTATGACTCTAGAAATGAGGCAGATTTTAAAAGCTGACATCAGAGCTTTTATAAATGAATGAATATTTCCCTTCTAAATAGTCACCCTTGGAGGCCATACTGAAACCAATGATGATGTCATTCCTGAGGATACTTCAAGAACTCTCCTTTTGTAACCAATTTAGAAGACATGCAAGAAATTAAGTCTTCAGGAATACTTTGGATTTTGGCAAAAACTAATTTTAATGCACCTGATAATCTTTCATTATTCAACATACTTGACTCTAAATGACATTTGGCTATTTCCAAATATCACATCTGCCCTTAGAGAAGATTTTTCAAATGAGTGGGCAAATTTTTTAAGTATCAATTTTTTTTTTCACCATTGGACTTCTAGCTGGTCTCATAATGTGTAATATTACACAAATATGTTCATTCCTAAGAATGCTGTCCTTCAGAGAACAAAAAAGTTCTGATTGTATCCTCTTGTTTTAATTTTTGCATATTGAGGTACTATTAATGGGCTTCATTGATTTATCCATAGTCTTGACCTTGTTCAGCTACAGTATGAATTCACGTGATAGCTGGCTTTGTGGTTGGATTGCTGTGAATTCTAGGAATGAGTGCGATAATCATCATTATGCTGGTTTGCTGTACTCTTTCATTTCTAAAGTACAACGCTTTTGCTGTTTGGTAATCTGTTGATGGAACAAGATGTAGAATGACATCGTCCATTCTTATTTTAAAATTTTGGTTACCAGGAATATTGTGTGCCATTGGTTGACATGTAGCATCTTTTCGTCTGGTTCCATTCTCTAATTGAAGATTAAGGATACTGAATGACTTGATGATAATTTTTTTGTACGTCTGACTCATTTCCAAAGGAAGGTTATGGCAAAAAGTAGAAACCATACCCTCTTGGTACCTATATTCTAGAGTCAAGTTTGTTTCAAGATTATTTAAAACAACGCTCTCCATCAAAACAACCAAAATCCCACACACAATGTCTAGTTGCAGTATGCCTGTTAATTTCATTTCTTTTTCATTCACTAAATATCTTGGGTTCTTCCTAACCAAACGTAGAAAAATGGTACAGAGGGGCCACTGGGTTTGGAGCCCAGCACCCTGCTTGAATCAGGGTGGTATCTGGCCCATGAAGGCCTGACCGAGATGTTACCTGTTTCCTAGTGTTTTAATGTGCATTCTTTTGATGATTAGTGAGGTTGGAGTGCTTTTTCTCCCATTTTCTTTTGTTACACAGTTATATTCCCTTTTTAAAAATTTTTTTGTCTTTTAATCATTTATCTACTGGGCATTTAGTATTGTTATTATTTTTTGGCCATGCCACATGGCATGCGGGATCTTAGTTCCCCCACCAGGGATCAAACCCGTGCCCTCTGCAGTGGAAGCATGGAGTCCTAACCACTTGACCACCAGGGAATTCCCAGTATTATTTAGTATAATAAGAATCTTTATCTCTTTATTTTCAGATGAGTTTGCCTATTAAATTTTGGTTATGTTTTTGGAGGTTGCATGCACAAGTTTTATTTCTTATGTAAAGTTTTATTACTCAGATACATTCTTGAATTCCTTTCTCTATTTTGCATTTTCCATTGAGGTGAAATTCACATAAAATAAAATTAACCATTTAAACCATTTTAGTATATAATTTAGTTTTTAAAGTTTTTACTAAATGCACAATATTGTACAATTGTCACCACTTTCTAATTTTAGAATATTTTCATTGCCCCCAAAAGGTAACCCATACCACCCAATTTCCCCCTTCCTTTATCCCCTGGCACCCAGTAATCTACTTTCTGCCTCTGTGGATTTGCCTACTTGGACATTTTACATATATAAGTGGAATCATCCAATATGTAGGAATTTGTGTCTGCATTTTCTAGCACAAAGTTTCCAAGGTTCATCCATGCTTAGTATAGATGAATATTTCATTCCTTTTAATTGGGGTATAATATCCCATTGTCTCTTCATCAGTTGATGGATATTTGGGTACTTTTCACTTTTTGGCTGTTATGAATATTGCTGCTATGAACTTTTGTGTATAGTTTTTTGAGTGTGGGCATATGTTTTCATTCTCTTGGGTATATATCTAGGAGTGGAATTGCTGGGTTATTTGGTAACTCTGTTTAACTTTTTGAATTACTACTAAAATGTTTTTCATACTGACTGTCCCATTTTACATTCCCACCAGCAATGTATGTGAGTTCCAATTTCTTTACATCCTTGCCAACCCTTATTTTTAAAAAATTATTATCATATCCATTCTAAAGAGTGTAAAATAGTATCTCATTGTGGTTTTGATTTATATTTTGCTCTAATGATTAACAATCTTGAGCATTTTTTCATGTGCTTCCTATTTGTGTATATTCTTAGAATTGTATATCTAACTTCTTTTTTTTATCGAGGTATAATTGACTTACAATGTTGTGTTGATTTCTGCTGCACAGCAAAGTGATTCAGTTATACATATATATACATTCTTTCTTAAAAATATTCTTTTCCATTATGGTCTATCATAGGATATTGAATATAGTTCTCTGTGCTATACAGTAGGACCTTGTTGTTTATCCATTCTATATATAAAATCTTACATCTGCTACCCCCAACCTCCCACCCTATCCCTCCCCCAACCCCCTCCCCCTTGACAACCACCAGTCTGCTCTCTATGTCTGTGGTTCTGTTTTTGTTTCATACATAGGTTCATTTATGTCATATTTTAGATTCCACATATAAGTGATATCATGTGGTATTTGTCTTTCTCTTCCTGAGTTACTTCACTTAGTATGGTGATCTCTAGTTGCATGTGTGTTGCTGCAAATGGCATGATTTTGTTCTTTTGTTCTTTTTTTTTAAATATAATTTTTTTTTCTTTTTTTTTTTTTAAACTTTGGGTTTATTTATTTATTTATTTATGGCTGTGTTGGGTCTTCGTTTCTGTGCGAGGGCTTTCTCTAGTTGTGGCAAGTGGGGGCCACTCTTCATCGCGGTGCACGGGCCTCTCACTGTTGTGACCTCTCTTGTTGTGGAGCACAGGCTCCAGACGCGCAGGCTCAGTAACTGTGGCTTACGGGCCTAGTTGCTCTTCGGCATGTGGGATCTTCTCAGACCAGGGCTCGAACCCGTGTCCCCTGCATTGGCAGGCAGACTCTCAACCACTGCGCCACCAGGGAAGCCCGATTTTGTTCTTTTTTATGGCCAAGTAGTATTTCATTGTATATATGTACCACATCTTCTTTATCCATTCATCTGTCAGTGGACATTTAGGTTGTTTCCATGTTTTGGCTATTGTGAATAGTGCTGCTATGAACATAGGGGTGCATGTATCTTTTTGAATTATAGTTTTGTCTGGATATATGCCCAAGAGTAGGATTGCTGGATCATATGGTAATTCTATTTTAGTTTTCTGAGGAACCTCCATACTGTTTTCCACAGTGGCTACACCAACTTATATTCCTACCAGCAGTGTAGGAGGGTTCCCTTTTCTCCACACCCTCTCCATCATTTGTTATTTGTAGACTTTTTAATGATGGCCATTCTGACTGGTATGAGGTGGTACTGCATTGTAGTTTTGATTTACATTTCTCTAATAATTTGCGATGTTGAGCATCTTTTCATGTGCCTGCTGGCCATCTGTATGTCTTCTTTGGAGAAATGTCTATTTAGGTCTTCTGCCCATTTTTCAATTGGGTTGTTTGGTTTTTTGTTGTTGAGTTGTTGTATATCTAAGTTCTTTAAAACCCATTTCAGGGGCTTCCCTGGTGGCACAGTGGTTGAGAGTCTGCCTGCCAATGCAGGGGACAGGGGTTCGAGCCCTGGTCTGGGAGGATCCCACATGCCACGGAGCAACTAGGCCTGTGAGCCACAATTACTGAGCCTGCGCGTCTGGAGCCTGTGCTCCGCAACAAGAGAGGCTGCGATAATGAGAGGCCCGCGCACCGTGATGAGGAGTGGCCCCCACTTGCCACAACTAGAGAAAGCCCTCGCACAGAAACGAAGACCCAGCACAGTCATAAATAAATAAATAAATAAATAAAAATTAAACTTAAAAAAAAAATTAGTAAGGTTAAATGTTTAAAAAAAAACCCATTTCAAATTGGGTTTGCTTTTTTACTGTTTAATTGTAAGAATTCTTTACATTATTAAAAGGGTATATATTTTATAAAAGGATTATTAATGCCTTTTCAGATATATGGTTTGAAAATAGTTGTCATCAGCTATGTGGGTTGTCTCTTCACTTTCTTGATGGTATCTTTTCATACACAGAAGTTTTGAATTCCAATGAAATCAGTTTTATCTATTTTCTTTCTTGCTTTTAAGTTTAGGAAATCTTTTATTAGAAATGGGGTATACGTTTATTTTCTGCATTTTAAACTTTTAACTTTTTTAACCCTGTTTGTTGGATTACAGATACACTTATTACGTAACTTAATAGGATATGCTGTAATAATTTAGTTACATAAATATTTCCTTGGGAATCTGTGAGCTCTTCTAGGTCCTGTTCTATGTTTTATTCATCTTAGTGTTTGTCATTTATACATTTATTCTGTTCTAAGCAGAAAATAGAATAATAAACAAAAGAACTACTGAAGGCTTCCAGAGACTAAGTGCTCAGGAAATATATTTGATAAATTACTGGATTATTATTTTAAATGATGTAAAGCAAAATCTCATACTACCAGCATTTTCCTTGAATAGTACTTTTTTAATTTTTTAATTTATTTTATTCAAGTATAGTTATTTTATAGTGTTGTATTAATTTCTGTTGTACAGCAAAGTGATTCAGTTATACATATATGCATATAGATGCATTCTTTTTCATATTCTTTTCTATTATGGTTTATCACAGTCCTTGAATTATACTTTTTTAAAAAATTTAATTTTATATTGGAGTATAGTTGATTAACAATGTGTTAGTTTCAGGTGTACAGCAAAGTGATTCAGATATACATATATGCATATATATACATTCTTTTTCATATTCTTTTCCATTATGGTTTATCACAGTCCTTGAATTATACTTTGATTGTAGATAAGTGTACAGGTAGATTTTGTTACTCATGTTTTCATATCCTCAGTGAAATAAAGAAAATTCATTTTCTTTAATTCTTACTTTGAGTATGCATTCTTTCAGACCACTTACAGTGTACATATATTTTCAGTTTGTTAAACTTTATATTTAATTTAATATATGACCTGGTAAGTTAGGATATTCTTAAAATTTTTATTTTGACAGTGAAAGCAAGTTGAATACATTGGTGCAGAAGCTTCATGACTTTCTGGCACACTCATCAGAAGAATCTGAAGAAACAAGTTCTCCTCCAAGACTTGCGATGAACCAAAGCACAGGTAAATTGAAAAAGGATGTGTAACATTTTCTAGTCTATTTTCCGTTTATTTTTGAGCAGGTGCAGTTATTAAAGTTTTTAATAGCCCCTGTGTATCTAGTAGTTAGATAATATCTGATACTTGAGATTTTAATTCAGATAAGTAAGAAGTGTAAGGTTTTATGGTTATAGGTGCTTAGAGAAGCATATACTTAGGGTTTTGTGTGTAATGGAAATGTTTTATAGAGGTGGGTGATGAATGTTAACTGTTTAAAATAGGTAGTATTAGAAGTTGTAGGAATAGTACAGAAATATATTATCCTAGAAGTTATTCATGTATTATGAGTTATATTTTTATGTTGTTTGATAACTTCTTTGAGTAGATTTGGTACATAAATTTTTTTTAATAAAAAACAACATCTCCTCTCTACCTCCCTTTTTCCTTTTTAAAAGTATCTTGTATCATATATGATGATTACCATAATTTGTTTTGAGGTTTTTAAGGGTAGCCACATATATAAGAGGTGAATACACACACACACACACACACACGTACTTGCACACAAACACAATATGTACAAAAAGGGTGAAGAGTGGTAGATCACAGTGAAAAGTTCAGCCATATGTGTAATTAGAGTACCAGAAGGAGAAAAGAGAGAATGGGTCAGAAGCTGAGTTTGACGAGATATTCACTGAGCATTTTCTTTTTTTTTGTTTAAAGATTTATTTATTATTTATTTATTTTGTTTATTTTTGGCTGTGTCGGGACTTAGTTGCAGTGTGCCGGCTCTTTCACTGTGGCGCTTGGGCTTCTTTCTAGTTGTGGCGTGAGGATTTTCTCTTCTCTAGTTGTGGCGCGCAGACTCCAGGGCACGTGGGCTCTGTAGTTTGCGGCATGCAGGCTCTCTTGTTGAGGTGCGCAAGCTCAGTAGTTGTGGCACGTGGGCTTAGTTGCCCTGTGGCATGTGGGATCTTAGCTCCCTGACCAGAGATCGAACCTGCATCCCCTGCATTGTAAGGCGGGTTCTTTACCACCGGACCACCAGGGAAGTCCCTTGCTGAGCATTTTATAAAAGTGAAGAAAGACATCAAGCCGTAGATTCATGAAACACTGTGAACCCCACGCAGGATAAATAGAAAACTACAACTATGAATATCATAATTAAACTCCTAAAGAACGAAAACAAAGAGAACAATCTTAGGAGCAGCCAGAGGAAAAATGTCGTTGCTTTTTGAATGTTGAATGTTTCTGAACAACAGTAACACTGATGGCTCATTTGATGACAGGAATGTTAGAAGCTGGATGATGAAGAAATGATTTATTTAAAGTGACAAGTGAAAATAATTGCCAGCATCGAAGTTTTCTCAGTGAAAACATCTTTGAAAAGTGAAGGTGGAATAAAGATAAAAAGTGAGAACTTGATGTCAGCACACTGACACTAGAGGAAATACTAAAGGGTTTTCTTAAATGAGAAGGAAAATAATTCGGAATGGTGACACCAAAATACAGGAAGTTACAAATAACAATGGGAGGGATAAATAGGTGAATAAAATGAAATATGTACTTTTATCTAATCCACAGTCTGTAGTCTTAATTCATAAATTGCCCCAACAGTGTTTTCATAGGTAACTTTCCCCCCCAAGTCCAGGATCCAGTTGAAGATGCCACAATGTATATAGTTATTTGGTCTTTAGCCTTTTCAAATCTGAAACAAGCTGGAACCGTAACATTTTTCAAATGTACAGATATATTATTTTGGTGGTTGTCCCTCAATGTGGATTTGTCTGATTAGTTATAATTAGATTGGGATTTTTAATTTTTGGCAGGACTGCCATGTAAGTGGCGTTATGTTCTTGTCCATACATCATATCACAAGGCACGTGATGTAATCTCCCCGTTTATTGGTGATGTTAACTTAGGTTATTTGGTTATGGTTGTTTTTCTAGGTTAAGCCACTGTAAAGGTGTGATTTATTCCTTTGTAACTAATAAGTAATTTGTTGAAGATTACTTTGAAATAAACTTAGGTATTCTTTTCATCATCAGAAGTTAGCTTTTATGGTTTCTTACTGCAAATTACCACAAACTTGGCAGCTTAAAACAACCCAAATTATTTATTTATTTATGGCTGCATTGGGTCTTTGTTGCTGCACATGGGCTTTCTCTAGTTGTGGCGAGCGGGGTCTACTCTTCGTTGTGGTGTGCAGGCTTCTCATTGCAGTGGCTTCCCTTGTTGCGGAGCACGGACTCTAGGACTCTAGGTGTGCGGGCTTCACTAGTTGTGGCATGCAGGCTCAGTAGTTGTGGCTTGCGGACTCTAGAGCGCAGGCTGAGTAGTTGTGGCACATGGGCTTAGTTGCTCTGCAGCATGTGGGGTCTTCCTGGAGCAGGGATCAAACCCGCATCCCCCACATTGGCAGGTGGATTCTTAACCACTGCACCACCAGGGAAGTCCCAACCCAAATTTATTATCTCATAGTTCTGTAGGTTTGGAGTCCAGGTGGGTTTTGCTGAGCTCTGCTCAGGGAATCACAAGGCCTAAGTCAACGTGACAGTAAGACTATGTTCCTTTCTGGAGACTCTGTGGAAAAATCCATTTCCATGCTCATTCAGGTTGTTGGCAGAATTCAGTTCATTGTGGTTGTAGGCCTGAGGTCCCCATTTCTTGCTGACTATTGGCCAGGATCCTCTCAGCTCCTTAATTTCCTCTCACATGGCCCCCTCCATCTACAAAGACAGCAAAAACACATTGTGTCTTTCTCATGCTTTGAATTTCTCTGACTTATCCTTTTGCTTGCTTCTCTGCACCTTCTGCGTGAGCTGGAGTCATTTTTCTACTTTAAAGGTCTCATGTGATTAGATTAGACCCCCTCCTTGTCACCACTCCCCAGTGAGCTCCCATTTTTAAGGTCAACTGTGCCATTTTACCTAGCAAAACCATGAGAGTGTTATTTCCTCACATTCACAGGTTCTGAAGATTCGGGGTCATGAAATCTTGGGGACCATTCCTAGAAATTCTGCCTACACCACATCCATTCATGATTCTTGGCTCAGTGATATGTTACTATGATGGGTTCAAAATCATGATGTTCTGATCTATCATTCCTCCTATGTTTTAGTTGGCATTTTACTATAAGGGAGAAGTTTACATTTCTACGCTCTGTTTTCATTTGTTTTTATTAGTATATACTATATTTTTTCTTTTTCCATGAATATTTTCTTACTGTCATTATTTTAATATCCAATTTGTACCAGTATTGGCTAGTGGGAACCCCTTTTGTATGGCTCCTGCAGACCTTTTCACAAGTCTTCATCAACCTTGAGCACTTTCTTACTTTCTGCTCTCACAAGATGTTCATTATTTACTTTGCACTGTCCCTTCCCCAGCCCTGGAATCAGTTATTTCTCCAAGGAGTTCTGATTCCTTTTAGTGGGATATGGTATTTAGAAAGCAATATCTGGGTGTATGATGTGCTCATTGCCACCAGGATGTCTGCTTCCAGGCCCTTTAGCAGAGAAAGCCAATATATGTGTTATGTTTTCATGCACTGATATTGATACTTTTAGTTTTACTTTGGACTACAGACATCATTCTAGTCTTCCTCTTTTTGTATTTTAACTTCTTACTGCAACAGAAAGAAAGGTGGCTCCCATTATCCTCAGTTTATGTACTCAGTTGATCAGTCTTCATTGCATCCACGTAGTTTCAAGTTTGCAAACCAAACCATCACAATAAAGACACCTAGCTAGTGTTAAATATTTGTTTAAAGTTCCTTTTGTCTTTAGAATGAAATCATATTGTCACAGTTCTATATTCAGTAGTTAGTTGGGGAGTTCTGCTTCTGGTAGTGGCAGAGTAGCTCTGTATGGATAAACAGATATCTCTCACAGATACCAATTATTAATTCTGGCCAAAATACGGAACACAATGATGTGAAGAAACTGAACAGTGACACAAAGCAGACACAAACTGGAGTAGGGTCAACCCATGGAAGAAAGAAGTATTAATGGCTGAATTCCCAATTGTTAAGCCTTTTTTCCTTAGGAAAGGTGCCAGTTAGCTCCATCAGTGGAATTTAAGACTTGGATAGCTCTGTCCTTCTGGATATGCTGTTTGAGCTTGCAACCCCACTACTTCTGATAGCCTTCTTCTGACTAAGGTTGAACCAGCATAAAACTCAGCATTTGGTCAAGGTGGTGGTGTAGGAAGACCCTGATCTCACCCCTCCCCACAGACACACCGAATCTACAGCTACTTAAAGAGCAATGCCTCTTGCAGAAGAACTGAGGTCTGATTAAACAGCTTCTCCACAACAAATGATACAAGGACCACATAGAGATTGGTAGGAGACACAGAGACAGAGTATTGATGGGAACCCCACTTCAGTGTGGTGTACTGCCGTGGCGAGGGATATCACTAAGGGGCCTGTGTACAGACCCGCCTCCCCTGGGGCACAGAGAAAAAACAGTGGTTTAAAGGGGACCTAGACTGTACATGAAGGAAATCCACTTACTAACCCTAGAGTGTCTGCTAAATGGGCAGGGAACTGCTGGAACTATCTCCAATGTTGAAGGTGCTAGAGAGCACCATTTTTTGTCTTCCTCCTTTACCTTGATAGCACAAGTGAGAACATAGTCCACGTTCTCTAGCTGGCCTTCCAAGGCCACCTCAGCATACCTCTGGCCCACACAAGCTATAGGCGTCCTACCAAGGCAGCCTGAGTGTACAGTGCCCCAGGACCCCACGGCCCATGACTTATTAGGCTCCAGCCGGCTTGCCAAAGCTGCCTGGCACACGCAGACTACACAGGGGATGCTCTTAACTGAGGTTATGCCTTCAGGACCGGGAGAGGTACCTGTTTTGCCTGATGTATAGAAAGAAACACAAAGTCAAACAAAATGGGGACAGAGGAATATGTTCCAAGTGAAAGAACAAGATAAAACTGCAGAAAAAAATCTTAATGAAATGGAGATAAGTAATTTACCTGATAAAGAATTCAAAGAAATGGTCATAAAGATGCTTACCAAACTAGGGAGAAGAATGAAGGAGCACAGTGAGAACTTCAACAAAGAGTTAGAAAATATAAGAAAGAACCAGTCAGAACTGAAAAACACAATATTGGAAAATACAATAGAGGAAATTAACAGCAGATTAGTTGATACCTTAGAACACATCAGTGATCTGGAAGACAGAATAGTGGAAATCACCCAATCAGAACAGAAAAAAAGAAGAATTTTAAAAAATGAGAGTTTAAGGGATCTCTGGGACATCAGGAGTACTAACATTCTCATAGTAGGGGTAGGGGTCTCAGATGGAGAAGAGAGAGAGAAAGGGACAAAAAATTTATTTAAAGAAATAATGTCTGAAAACTTCCCTAGTCTGGGAGAGGAAACAGACATCTAGGTACAGGAATCACAGAGTCCCAAACAAGGTGAACCCAAAGAGATCCACACCAAGACATGTAAGTAAAATGGCAAAAGATAAAGAGAGAATATTATGGGCAGCAGGAGAAAAACAACTAATCATATACAAGGAAAATCCCATAAAATTATTAGCTGATTTTTCAGCAGAAACTCTGCAAGCCAGAAGGGGGTGGCATGATATATTTAAAGTACTGAAAGTAAAAAAACTTCCAACCAAGAATACTCTGCCTGGCAAGGTTATCATTCAGAATTGAAGGAGAGATGGAGTTTCCCAGGCAAGCAAAACCTAAAGGAGTTCAGCACCACTAAAATGGCCTTACAAGAGATGTTAAAACATCTTCTTAGGTGGAAAAGAAAAGGCAATAGCTAGAAATAAGAAAATATATGAAAGAAAAAAATCTCACTGGTAAAGGTAAATATATAGTAAATCAGCCACTTATAAAGCTAGTAGGAAGGTTAAAAGACAAAAAGTAGTAAAATCAACTATAACTACAATAAGTAGCTAAGGGATACACAAAATATAAAGTTGTAAAATATCATGTCAGAATCGGGCTTTCCTGGTGGCGCAGTGGTTGAGAATCTGCCTGCTAATGCAGGGGACACGGGTTCGAGCCCTGGTCTGGGAGGTTCCCACATGCCGCGGAGCAACTGGGCCCATGAGCCACAACTACTGAGCCTGCGCGTCTGGAGCCTGTGCTCCGCAACAGGAGAGGCCACGATAGTGAGAGGCCCACGCACCGCGATGAAGAGTGGCCCCCACTTGCCGCAACTAGAGAAAGCCCTCGCACAGAAACGAAGACCCAACACAGCCAAAAAAATAAAAAAATAATAATTAAAGATGCTAATAATTAAAAAAAAAAGTGTTGGGGGGGTAGTAAAAATGTAGTATTTTCAGAATATATTTGAACTTAAGCAACTATCAGCCTAAATTAAATCAATGTGTGTGTGTGTGTGTGTATGTGTGCACACGTATCAACCTGATGGTAACTGCAAACCCAAAACCTACAGTAGATAAACAAAAAATAAGGGAGCCCAAACATAAAGAAAATCATCAAACTACAAGGGAAGAGACTTCCCTGGTGGTCCAGTGCGTTGGAAGGCAGGGGACGTGGGTTTGATCCCTGGTCAGGGAACTAAGATGCCACATGCCACGGGGCAACTAAGTCTGCGCGCTGCAACTACTGAGCCCGTGTGCTGCAACTAGAGAGACCACACGCCACAACTAGAGAGAAGCCCGTGCGCCGCAGCTAAGACCCAAGGCAGCCAAAAAATAAATTAACAAAATATTACAAAAAAAAGAAAACTACGAGGGAAGAAACCAAGAGAAGAAAGGAATAGAGAATAACCACAAAAACAAGCAGAAAATAATTAACAAAATGGCAATAAATACATCCTTATCAATAACCACTTTAAATATAAATTGACTAAATGCTCCAATCAAAATAGAGATGGCTGAATGGATTAAAAAACAAGACCCATTTATATGCTGCCTACAAGAGACTCACTTCATATCTAAAGACAGAGTGATACTGAAGGGATAGAAAAAGGTATTCAATGCAAAAGGAAATGAAAAGAAAGCTGGGGTACTAAACAAAATGCTACAAAACCAATGCATCAACGAAGAAATCAAAGAGGAAATTAAAAAATACCTTGAGACACATGAAAATGGAAACACAACTTTCCAAAATCTATGGGATGCAGCAAAAGCAGTTCCAAGAGGGAAGATTATAGTGATACAGGCCTACTTCAAGAAAAAAGAAAAATCTCAAATTAAAAAAAATGTAGCTTTACATTTAAAGGGACCAGAAAAAGAAGAACAAAACAAGCCTCGACTTAGTGAAAGGAAGGAAATAATAAAGGTCAGATTGGAAATAATGCAACTGATAGCTCGTCTTCTTCCTCTTAACAGGGTCTTTTGCAGAGTGAAAGTTTTAAATTTTGAGGAAGTCTAATTTATAGATTTCCTTTTGAGGATCATGCTTTTCTTACATATAAAGGAGCTAGAAAAAGAAGAACAAACAAAACCCAAAGTTAGTAGAAGGAAATAAACCATAAAGATCAGGGCAGAAATAAATGAAATAGAGACTAAAAAATAATAGAAAAGATCAATGAAACTACGAGCTAGTTTTTTTTTTTGAAAATGTAAACAAAATTGAAAAACCTTAAGTCAGACTCATCATGAAAAAAAGAGAGTCCAAATAAATAAAATGAGAAAGGAAAGAGGAAAAGTAACAACTTATACCACATCAATGCAATGAATCCTAAGAGACTACTGTGCCAACAAATTGGACAACATCGAAGAAATGGATAAATTCCTAGAAACTTAACAATTTTCAAGACTGAATCATGGAGAAATACAAAATCTGAACGGACTGATTACTAATGAAATTCAATTAGTAATCAAAAAACTTCCAACAAACAAAAGTTGAAGAGCAGTTGGCTTCATAGGTGAATTCTATCAAACATTTAAAGAAAAATTAATAGTCATCAATATTGTAATAACTTTGTATGGTGACAGATGATAACTAGGCTTGTAGAGGTGGTCATTTTGTAACCTATAAAATATTGAATCACTATGTTGTGCACCTAAAACTAATATATTAAGTTAATTATTCTTCAGTTAAAAGAGTTGAATGGAAACCTGCATTCTTGATGAGGCATAAAGGAATTTAGGGAGATGACAGTAGGTGTAGTAAAATGAGAGAGGAGATCCCACCTAGAAGAGAGCTACAGTTTGGGAGCTCCGGAACCTGCAAAAACTCTTGCCATATCTGGTTGAATCACAAGTGCAGCCCAGATTCTAGGTAGCCCAGTTAGGGCTAAAAGAACAGAATAAAGCTTTCAACTTCTTACACTAGAGGGTATATATTTTGGGGTTTGATTTCAGGTAAGTTGACTATCTGCTATTAACAAAAATATCAACTGTAACGGCATGCAGTGTTTTTTCACTGTATCTTTAAAAATGTCCAGTACCCAATCTGAAATAAAAAGAGGAAATTGTGACTCATGTTCAAAAGGAAAGGCAAGCAGTAGAGACAATCCACATATGTCTCAAATGTTGAAATTAGCTAACAAGAATATTAAATCAGCTATTGCAACTATGCTTTAGTGTAATAAAGCAAATACATTTATGATGAATGGACAGGTAAGAAATCTCAGTACAAACATAGAAAATGTAAAAAAGAACCAATTTGAAATTCTAGAACTGAAAAATAAATTTCTGAATAACAAATCATTGTTTGTACTTAACAGGAGATTAGAGATAGCTGTAGTAGTGTCAGTAAATTTGATGATAGTCTAATAGAAATTATCCAATCTGAGAATAGAAAACATTGAAAAATAAAAAGTGTGCAGAACACTTGCTCTTCAGATCCTTTCCCCAATAAATCTGTGTAGTTATCAACCAAATACATGTAAAGAATAGGACTGTTTAATGATAGTCAGAGAAAAAAATGTTGATAGAAACTCTTAGTTGGCCCAGTGTTTTGTAGTTAGCCATATACTAACCTTGCACATACTTTGATACATTTTTACCTTCTTACTTCATTTTTGTGGTGCTATTTTAAATTCCCTGGTTTTTAAATTTCAGATTCCAGTTGTTCATTGCAGGAATTCAGTTATGTTTTTTATGTCAACCTTGTATCCTGTGAACTTGCTCTAGGTAGCTTCTTTTTCATCTTTTAGATTTATTGGAATTTTCTACCTAATCTGGTTGTCTGCAAATAGGGTCACGTTTATTTCTTCCGTTCCATCTCTTTGCCTTTTAATTCCTTTTCTTGCCTCATTATGCTGGGTAGGACTTTCTGTATTTTCCATTATTACGTTGAAGAAGAATGATGATAGCAGACGTCTTGGTGTTTCTGATGTTAGTGGGAAAGCATTCAGCTCTTTCACCATTAAGTATGATGGTTACTGTATAAGATTTTTGTAAATATTCTGTCAAGTTGAGGAAGTTCCCCTCCCCTAGTTTTCTGAGTTTTTTCCCTAAAGTGATATTTTTATTGAGATGGATGTAGATTCATATGCAGTTGTAACACACACACAGCTCTTATACACTTTTCCCAGTTTCTCACGATAGCAACATTCTACAAAAGTATAACATATTGTCAGTTAACCACGTTATTGATATCTACCAATCTGATTTAGATTTCCTCAGTTTTACTTGTACTTTTGTGTTTTTGTTAAGTTCTGTACAGTTTGATTACCTTGAGTTGATTCATGTATCCACCACCACAGTCAACATGCATATTCCTCATCTTGCCCTTTTATAATCATGCTCAACTCCCTACACCTACTCCTACCTGTGCCTAACACCTGGAAATCACTAATTTGTCCTCCATTTCTAAATTGTTTTTCATTTTAAACATGTTCTATAAATGGAATCCTATAGTATATGACATTTGGGGATTGGGTTTTTTCACTTAGCATAATTCCCTTGGGATTCAGCCAGGTCGTTGCATGTGTCAATAGTTCTCTCCTTTTTATTGCAATGTGTAGTTTTCTATGGTATGGATGTACCACAGTTTAACCATTTACCCGTTAAGGGACATCTGGGATGATCCCAGATTTGGGCTGTTACAAATAAAGCTTCTGGTAAACACTAGTGTACAGGTTTTTGTGTCAACATAAGTTTTCATTTCTCTGGGATAAATACCCAGGAGTGCAGTTGGTGCGTCATAGGATGGTTGCATGGTTTGTTTTTTTTTTTTTTTAAGGACACTCCTAAATTGTTTTCCAGAGTGGCTATACCATTTTATATTCTCACAGCAATGTAAGAAGGATCAATTTCTCTGCATCCTCTCCAGCATTTGGTTTTACCACTATTTAAAAAATACTTAGACATTCTGATAGATATCTAGTGATATCTCAGTGTGGTTTTAATTTGCATTTCCCTAATGACTAATAAAACTTTTAACACCATTATTGAGATATAATTTACTTACCATACAATTCACCAGTTTAAAGTGTACAATTCAGTAGTTTTTAGTATGTTCACAAATACATGCAGCCGTCACCACAGTAAATTTTATAACGTTATTATCACCTGAAAAAGAAACTCTGTACTCTTTAGATATCACCCCCTACCCCCAGCCTTAAGCAACCACTAATCTTCTTTCTTGTCTTTATAGATTTCCCTATTTCAGACTTTCTTATGAATGGCATTCTATTACATGTGGTTCTTTGTGACTGGCTTCTTTCACTTAGTATAATGTGTTCAAGGTGTATTTATGTTGTAGCACATATTAGTACTTCATTTCTTTTTATGACCAGATAACATTCCTTTATATGGATATACCACATTTGTTTGATTTGTTGATGGACAATAACATCTTGTTTCTACCTTTTGGCTATTATGAATAATGCTACTATAAACATTTGTAAACAAGTTTGTGTGTGGCCATATATTTTCATTTCTCTTGGTTATATACCTAGGAGTGGAATTGCTGAGTTATATGGTAACTCTGTTAAATCCTTTGAGGAAATACCAAACTGTTTCCCAAAGTGGCTACACCATTGCACATTCCCCCCAGCAGTGTATGAGGATTCTGATTTCTCTGCATCCTTGCCAACAGTAGTTGTTATCTGACTTTTTAATTTTAGCCATCCTAGTACATGTGAAGTCATGTCTTATTATGGTTTTGGTTTTCATTTTGCCTAATGGTTAATGATGTTGAGCATCTCTTCATGTGCTTATTGGTAGTTTGTATATATTCCTTGGAGAATTATCTATTTAGATCCTTTGCTCATTTTTAATTGGGTGTTTGTCTTTTTATCATTGATTTATAAGAATTATTTATATATTCTAGACTTTTATTATGATAAAATATACATAATATAAAATTTACTATTTTAACCAATTTTAAGTATACAGTTCTATGGCATTAAGTACATTCACACTGTTGTGTAACCATCACTACCATCCATCTCCAGAACTTTTTTGTCTTCTCTACCCGAAACTCTGTACCCATTAAAATCACTAGCTTCCCCATCCCCTTTACCCCCAGTCCTTGGCAACCACTATTCTACGTTCTTTCTCTATGAATATGACTACTTTAGGAACCTCATATAAGTGGGGTCATACGGTATTTGTCCTTTTGTGTCTGGCTTATTTTACTTGGCATAATGTCTTCAAGGTTAATCAGTGTTGTAGCATGTATCAAAATTTTCTTCCCTTTTAAGGCTGAATAGCATTCTGTTGTGTATATGTGTGTATTTCTTTAATTTTCTTGATGATGTCCTTTGAAGCACAAATGTTTTTAGTTTTGATAAAGTCCAGCGTATCTATTTTTATTCTTGTTGCTCATACTTATGGTGTCATGTCTAAGGATCTATTTCTAAACCTGGGGTCACAAAGATTTACCCCAATATTTTCTTCAAAGAGTTTTATAGTTTAGGCTCTTATGTTTAGGTTTTTAATGATGCATTTAGAGTTAATTTTTGTATGTGGTGTAAGGCAGGTCTCCAACTTAACTTTTTGCATGTGGATACACAGTTGTGCCATACTGTTTGTTGAAAAGACTATTCTCTCCCTTTTGAATGGTCTTGGCATGCTGTTGGAAATCAGTTGACCATAGATATATGGGTTTATTTCTGAACTTTCATTTCTTTTCGACTGATTCTTATGTCTGTTCTTTTGCCTGTAGTACACTGTACTGATTATAGTTGTTTTACACTAAGTTTTAAAATCTTGAAGTGCGAGTCTTCCAATTTTGTTTTTCCTTTTGAAGGTTGTTTTGACTATTCTGGGTCCATTTTAATTCTACATGAATTTTAGAATGAGCTTGTCAATTTCTACAAAGAAGTCAAGTGAGATTCTGACAGGGATTGCCTTTTTTTTTAAAATTGTAGATCAATTTGCAGAGTATTGCCATCTTAATGTTGTCTTCTATTTCATGACCATGCAGTGTTTTACCATTGATTTAAGTCTTTAATTTCTTTCAATGATGTTTTGTAGTTTTCAGAGTATAAGTTTTTAACTTCTCTTGTTAAATTTATTCCTAAGCATTTTATTCTTTCTGATGGTATTATAAATGGATTGTTTTCTTTATTTTCAGATCATTCTTTGAGAGTGCACAGAAATACAGTTGACTTTTGTATATTGTTCTCACATCCTTCAACCTTTCTGAACTCATTTATTAGTTCTAATATTTTTAATGGATTTCTTGGGACTTTCTCTATTCAAGATAATGTCTCCAAAGACAGTTTTACTTCTTCCTTTTCAGTCTGGCTGCCTTTTATTTCTTTTCTCTTGCTTACTTGCTCTGGCTAGTATTTCCATTACAGTGTTAAATGGAAGTGGCAGGAGAGGACTTCCTTCTCTTATTCTGATCTTAGAGCGAAAGCATTCAGTCTTTTACCATTAAATATGATGTTACCTCTGGGTACTTTGTAGCTTGTTGTGGAAGTTCCCTTTATTAAGAGTTTTTTTAAAATAAATTATATTCTTTAGAGCAGTTTTAGGTACACAGAAAAATTGAGTGGAAAGTACAGAAATTTTCTATTACGCATCCACACACATGCACAGCCTCCCCCACTGTAAACATCCTGCACCACAGTTGTACATCTGTTACAGTTGATGAACCTACAGTGACAAGTCATTATCATCTAAAACCCATAGTTTGCATTGTATTTCACTCTTGATGTTGTACATTCTAGGGATTTTGACAAATGTATAATGACATCTATCTATCATTATAGTATCATACAGGTTAGTTTCACTGTGAAACCGTACACCTCAGACTGGGGCTTGAACCCAATCCTGCCTCAGATGGGACTAAAACCCAGTCGTGCCTCAGATGGGACTTGAACCTGCAACCTCTGGCTTAGGAGGGGACTCAAACCCTCCCAAGCTGAAACCGCACACCTGGTCTCAGGACTCAGTGAAGCTCAGATTTTTATGTCTCAGCGCAGAAGGAATTCAGCGAGAGGCAAAGTGATAGGCAAGAAGTAGATTTATTAATGTAAATGCATGTGAAGTATACAAGCAGGCGGGCAAGAGGGCTCTGCCCTGAGAACTAAGTTGGCTACATTTTTACAATCAAAGGAAAAGTGGGAAAGGAGAGAAGACCACCTTCTTCCTCTTCCTTTGTAAAGATGTTGCAGGAAAATGGGGTGCAAGAGGATGGTCGTGTTCCAGGTCTTGGGTGAGTTCCTGGGATGTGCTGCCAAGTGAAGGTCCCTGGCTTCGTGCAAGAAAGAGTTCAAGAGCGAGCCATAGTGAGGTGAAAGTAGGTTTACTGAGAGAGATACACATTCCGTAGGCAGAATGCGGTTCATCTCAGAAGGTGAGAGAGCAGCCCTGGGAGCTACACACTCCATAAGGTGTGGGCCACCTCAGAAGTAGAGAGGCCCTGGGGTGTGGGGGTGTTTATTTTTTATGGGCTTGGTAATTTCATAGGCTAATGAGTAGGAGGATTATTCCAACTATTTTGGGGAAGGGGCGGGGAATTCCAGGAATTGAGTCACTGCCTACTTTTTGGCCTTTTATGGTTAGCCTAGGAACTGTCATGGTGCCTTGTGGGTGTGTCATTTAGCATGCTAATGCATTACAGTGAGTGTATAACGAGGCTCAGGGTCTACTGGAAGTCGAATCTTCCACCATCTTGGGCCTACTTGGTTCTAACCAGTTTTTGTCATATCCTCAATGGCTGTCATTCTTTTTTTTTTTAAAGATTTTAATTTTAATTAATTAATTAATTTATTTATGGCTGTGTTGGGTCTTCGTTTCCGTGCGAGGGCTTTCTCCAGTTGCGGTGAGCATGGGCCCCTCTTCATCGCGGTGCGCGGGCCTCTCACTGTCGCGGCCTCTCTTTGTTGCGGAGCACAGGCTCCAGACGCACAGGCTCAGTAGTTGTGGCTCACGGTCCCAGTTGCTCTGCAGCATGTGGGATCTTCCCAGACCAGGGCTCGAACCCGTGTCCCCTGCATTGGCAGGCAGATTCTCAACCACTGCGCCACCAGGGAAGCCCGGCTGTCATTCTTTTAATGGTTGTGCCCTGCCACCCTCCCTCCTGTCTCAAGTGCACTAAAAATCCTCTGTTCCATCTATCCATCCTCCCCCCTGTCCCCACCCCCAAATCCCTGGCAACCATTGATCTTTTTACTGTCTCCATAGTTTTGTCTTTTCCAGAACGTCATATAGTTGGAATCGTACAGTATGTAACCTTTTCAGATTGGCTTTTTTCACATAGTAATATACAATACATTTAAAGTTCCTTCATGTCTTCTCATGGCTTGGTAGCTCATTTCTTTTTAGAGCTGAATATTATTCCATTGATTGGATGTAACACAGTTAGTTTATCCAATTCACCTTTTGAAGGACGTCTTGGTTGCTTCCAAGTTTTGACAATTATGGGAAAAAAGCTACTTATGAAGGTGTTTATATAAATAAAAATATTTAAAACCATCTGTGTGCAGTTTTTTGAGTGGACTTTATTTTCAGCTTATTTGGGTAAATATCAAGGAGTGTGATTGCTGGATCATGTGGTAAGAGTTTGGTTAATTTTGTAAGATATTGCCAAAAGTGGCTGGACCATTTTGCATTTTTTTGAGCGGTGAATGAGAGTTCCTGTTTCTCCACATCCTTACCAGCATTTTGTGCTGTCAGTGTTCTGCATTTTTTCCATTGTAATAGGTATATAGTGTTATCTTATTTTTTTAATTTCCAATTCCCTAATGACATATGATGTGGAGCATCTTTTCATATGCTCATTTGCCATTTGCATATCTTCTTTGGTAAAATGTCTTCAGATCTTTTGCCTGCTTTTAATCATGTTGTTTATATTATTATTGTTGAGTTTTGGGTTTTTTATATATTTTAGATAATAGTTCTTCATTAGATATGTCTTTTGCAAGTATTTTCTTGCAGTCTGTAGCAGAAAGACATGTCTTTCATTCTTTTGAAGTTTGCTAGTATTTTTTTAAGGACTTTTACATCTGTATTCATAAGTGATGTTGGTCTTTTTGTAGTATCTTTTCTGGTTTGGTATGATACTGGTCTCATTGAATGAGTTGGGATGTGTTCCCTCCTTTTTTACTAGAAGAGTTTGTGAAAAATTGGTGTTAATGCTTTTTTTTTTTTTGAATGTTTGGTGTAACTTCGTGGTGAAACCATCTGGACCTTTGCTTTTCTTTGTGGGTAGTTTTTTGATTCCCAGTTCAGTCTTTTCAGTTATAGGTCTCTTCACATTGTCTCTTTATTCTTGTGTCAGCTTCAGTAGTTTGTGTGTGTTTAGGAATTTGTCCGTTTCATTTAGGTTATCTAATTTGTTGGCATACAGTTGTTCATGATATTTCTTTATAATCCTTTTATTTCTTTAAGGTAAGTAGTAACATCCCCTCTTTAATTTATCATTCTAGTAATTTGAGTCTTGTCTCCTTTTTTTCTTGGTCCATCTAGCCTTAGTTTTTTTTTTTTCAGTTTTATTCATCTTTTCAAAGAACTTATTTTGGTTTCATTGATTTTTCTCTATTGTTTTCTATTCCCTGTTTCATTAATTTCTACTCTAATCTTTATTATTTCCTTCCCTCTGCTTCCTTTAGGAAGTTGTTTTTTTCTTTTTTTAGTGTCTTATGGTAAAGGAAAATACAATTAATAATGTGATTTTATTTTTAGTAGAAGATGGAACTTAAATTTTCTTCTAAGAGAAAAACCTTGAACAATTACAATAGGAAATGTTTTGATTACAAACTGCTCTTTTCAGAAATGCTGTTTCAGAAGGGATTAGTGTGTCAAAAGAGAGTGATTTTAATCAGAAAACTCTTTTTTAACCAAAGCAATATTATTTTTTAAAAAAATTTTTATTGGAGTATAGTTGATAGAAAACTCTTATATTTTAATGTGAGTAAAGTACTACCAATACTGCCATACTACATAGATTGAAAAATACGTTCATGGAATCGTAGGTATTGGTGTTCTATTTGATAATGCACCAAAGAGATAAATAATGTTTTTATTTCTTCTCTTTTAAGATAAAGTCAGTGGTTCTGGAAATAACTCTGATATGATGGAAAACAACAAGGAAGAGGTAAGAATAATTTGAAGCATTTAAAAGATATTTATTAATTAATGCTAATCAACTAGAGTATGTCATCAGGTTGCTTTTATTTAATACATGCATGTGTTTGAGTTTACTATCATACCCAAGTATTATTACAGTACTTCATTTTGGGTCGTTGTCCACTTTTTGATGGTGTTCATTGTTTTTGTTATTGTTGTGGTTTGCTTCAGCTATATAGCTAAAGTCAGACAACGGAAGGCTTGCTAACAGATAGGTATTTGAGTGTTATTATATTGCAACAGTGGTGCCCAAGGTGGTTGTTATGGGCATAACCCCATGGTTCTGAGATCTCTCAAAACTGAATATTTAGAGTCTCTTAAGCAGTATTATTGGAACCCATACTGAGGTCCTTCACCTGATACCCCAGCCTACACTACAGTTTTAGAATTCTTCCCACCTAGTGTAAAAAATTGAATCCAATAAAATATACTGATTATATTGGCAAAACCAAGGTAAATTTAGTATCTCAAAGGAAATCGTAGAAGGTACTCTGTGCCATATGTTAGGATAGAGAAAATGACACATTGTTAGATCCTTAAAACTTTTCTGCCTCTGTTGGGATCTGATTACCTCTACACCTTTGTTTTGTCTTTGTTGGCTTAGGCCAAGATCATGATATAGCAGTGTATCATCTTCTGTACCTCAAAATTCAACAGTAACAATTTAATGAAAAAAATTAATCTTAAATCAAGGAAACCTTGAGAGTAAATTAGAATTAGTTTTTGAAGTTCCTTTTAGAAAAATATTTTAGGCATAAAAATTATATCTCATTCTATCACTATATTAGAGATCTTGGTATAGGGAAACAGTTAATTGTAGGGATGTTTCTCTGAGAGTTTTACTCACCTTTGTATTTATTTCTCGCATTTAGGGAGCTAGCTCTTCAGAAAAATCCAAATCATCAGGATCATCACGATCAAAGAGGTTGGTTGATGTTGAAGGGAAAAAAGTTACTTTCATTTTCAGGTTGTTTTATTTTCTTTTTCTTAGAATAATCTTTTTTTCCTAAACTTAAAGCACTCTGTTCTCAGTAAACTATTTTATACAAACATATGTATATTTAAAAAGGGCAGTATAGTATAATGAATCTCTTGTATCCATCACTTGACTTTTAATTTTAATTAAAAATTTCCCAGGAGGGGATTTATTATATATTAGTGGCCCTGGAACTATGTAGATAATTTCTGTCAGATAATATATGTGCTTTAAAAACAAGGAGAAAAGGGGAAATGAAATGTTGAATTCCTCATGAGGCAATATGAGTTTTTTAGGGTTATACGAAATTGTCTAGTATGGGGACTGGTAGCCATCATAGTTATGAGGAAGTTATAAGAAGATCAAAGAGTGGTTAAAATACTTGTCTGTGTTAAGTTGTCAAAGTGAATTGTACATAACAACTGAAACTACCTCAAAGCATAATGTAATGCCTAATATAACTGTGGAGTGTAGTTTTTATTAGAAGTCTGCAGTTTATTCTATTGGACTTTTACTTTTTTGAACCAGTGGAAATGTCTCTTAATAATCACAGCTTGCTTGTTATTAACTTATTCCCTAAAGTAGTGATTCTTAAATAGGAGTTCCCTTCAAAATCTTCCTCATAGCTTTTTCAGAATGCACATGCTCTGATCCTTCCCAAGACCTACTAAATCATAATATTCAGTTATATGGTAGAGAGATGTGTGCTTCCCTAGGTGATTCTGATATGTATCCCTGGTTAAGAGCCACTGCTTAATCTAAACATGTTATTTATGTTACTTGGGTATTTTTCCAATAGCAGAAATGTCCATAATTCTGTGGACTTAATTCTTTCATAGGAAACCTTCAATTGTAACAAAGTATGTAGAATCTGATGATGAAAAACCTTTGGATGAAACTGTAAATGAAGATGCTTCTAATGAAAATTCAGAAAATGATATTACTATGCAAAGCTTGCCAAAAGGTAAAGTGTATTAATTTTTCATATGAAGTTAAAGTTGAAATGCATTTTTAAATGTCATTATTATAAAATTGGAACTTGATTACTTTAAGCTGTGTGTGAAGGACCAAACCTAATATTTTGATAGTGATGGTCTGGAAATGTATTAGTATGGTAATGATAATGTGTGTTATTGAGGTTCAAAATTTAGAATATTCAGTCAGGTTTGATAAGAAAAAGACTTATTTTCTCTTTCCATTGGGTTTTAGAAAAGGGATTTTATTTTCCAAATTATGCTTGAACGTGGAAGTTGGTTTAAAAGTTTAGTATATTAAGTTTTGGTTCAGTAAATTTTAATGTGCTTGCTTTATAGAAAAACAATGAATACTCTGAAAACTTCTTAAAAAAACACTTAAAGTCTAGTTTAGTCTTACTGCATTCTTAAATTCCCTAAGATGCAAAGCTGAAGTTACCTATTAAATTTGACTTAGGTATATTTCTTGTAATTATCATTTTAAAAATGCCTCGTTACATTTCCTCTCAACCGTTGTGTTTCTAACCTTAAAAGTGCAGTGATTAGATTGGGGCATGGGCAGGGGTGGGGAGGGGGGAAGCCAAATGAAAATCTTGGACTTTTCGTAGCCCACGTCTGAGAGCAGTGTGATTACATGATGAGAGAATGACAAGGGTCTTGGTAATTTCATAGTGTTTCAGAAATCAACAGTTTAGATTTTTTTCTTTATTAAATAATATGTTTAAAGGCTCTTAGCAGATTTTTCAAATTTTTTCTCACAGATCATTTACAGCAGTATTTACTACTTTATTCTCTGTCTCTACTTATGTTTATGTGACACATTTTTTGATTATGGAAATTTAAAAAAATGATGAGTTAGGAGAATAATACATTGCTTGACTAGGGCAAATTGGGAGTTATAATAGATGAGAAATGAAATGAGGAAAAGAAATGAATGAGAGAAAGAAGAGAGATAGAAGGAAAATTGATGGGCCTACCATTTACTTGGCTTTGAAAATCATCTGTGACAATTTTATGTAATGGTTTTGGTGGCCTACGGCAGAAACAACTAACATGGGAGTCTTGAGTCCCATAGGCAGTGACTCACTTTGGATTATTACATTCTCAGTGGTTGTCACTGGGAGTCCTTATGATGGCCACTGGGTGAGCTAAGAACTAGGAATTCCAATCTTTTAATGATATTGTGGAAAAGAGTTAGTATGGGATGTTACGAACCTGAACTAAGCGTAATTCTCTCCCACCAAACCAAAAATAGACCTGTTTCATAAGGTTAAATTTGATTGATTATAATTATTGTTATAATACTATATTGAGTATGTATAAGTACCAGACTCTTAAAAAATTAACTTATTTAATCCTCAAAACAATGCTGTAAGGTAGTTACTGTTTCTACTTGTAGAGATGAAGGAACAAATTCAGAGCTCAAGGAACTTTTTCAGCTTTAAATTGAGAAGCTAAGATTTGAACCCAGGTCTGCCTGAATCCAAAGCTAGTGAGTGCTCTTTCCACTCTGCTGCTTTGCTTCCATTTAGAGAAGAATCTTCAGAAAGAAATCTGGTTTTTTTTTGGTTAACTATAAATGTTTAGCTTTTTTCAAATGCCAGGGCTTCTCTGAGAGTATATATGTGAAATGGTTGTTGTGAATAAAGGTTTTTCCTGTGTGTGGAGATTATTTATATTTACCAGTTTGTAAAAACTCAATCCTTTGTGCCCTATTTCCCCCCTTTTTTCAGAGACTCAGAAATTCATTTAAGTAGGTGCTATACCTTGCTAAAACTTGCTCGCTAAATAACATAGACCCATGTTTCAGGGAGACAGCCCCTGACAACTACCAGATTTTACAGTTGGCCCTCCGTATCCGTGGGTTCCGCATCTGCATATTCAACCAACCGCAGATCAGAAATATTTGGGGAAAAAAGTTCTGGAAATTTCCAAAGTGCAAAACTTGAGTTTGTCGTTGGCCGGCAACTATTAACATAGTGTTTACATTGTATTCGGTATTATAAGTAATCTAGAGATGATTTAAAGTATACAGGACGATGTACGTAGGTTATATGCAAATACTATGGCATTTTATTTAAGGGACTTGAGCATCCACGGATTTTGGTATCCAAGGGGTCCTGGAACAAATCTCTCATGGATACCGAGGGATGACTGTACTTTCTTAATTGTTGTCAGTAATGCCCAATTACTAAGCCCAGCAATGTAGGTAAATGTGAGACCTGGACCCTTTTTACTATGCCCCTGCTTTATTTGCTCTTGAGAGATTAAAATGAAAACTTAAATTAGCAACCTCTCTCCTCAGTTCACATGTTTTATAGCTAAGAAAGTACATCCGTTCTAAAAGATTTCCATAGGGACCAACAATTGATCTCATTCTGCAATTTATTGTCCTAGCACTTGAGCTTAAATATCTTAAGGCAGTCTTTGTTTAAAACTCTTTAAGGACTTTGCAGGGTACTGAAACTTTGATGTATTATTTGGGAAATGCCACAGAATAGGTATAGCAGTAATAGCAGAATTAACTTCTCACATTGTCCCCCACTATCCTCCCCCAAAGCAATATAAAACAACCCCTTAAAAATCTTTTTCTGCATTTATGATTTGGCTTATGAGAAGAATAGGATGGCTTTTTAAAATTTTCTCTTCTGATCCTTTTATTTTTTAAACTGTGGAACTTAGCATGGATGTTCATATTCAGAACAGCTTTTGTGATAGGCAGTATAAAATTCAGAACTGGGCTAAGGCTTTCTACTTTATTCACACATTTCTGTTATGAATCAGTACATAATACTGCCCCCCCCCCCATTTTTATGAACTATATTCCAACAAGTAATCTGTTGACACCTGGCCCTTTTACTATTTCCCTGTTTTATTTATTCTTGAGAGGTCCTTATACAAATATTGAAAGCTTGAAAGAAACAAAACTATGTACCAGCAATGTTGGCTTTATCTGAACTGAAGTCTTGTACTTCACTTGCACATTTAATATGTGTAATGGTTTTTTAAATGAAATCATTCTAGGTACAGTGATTGTACAACCAGAGCCAGTGCTGAATGAAGACAAAGATGATTTTAAAGGGCCTGAATTTAGAAGCAGAAGTAAAATGAAAACTGAAAATCTCAAAAAACGCGGAGGTAAATACAAGTGAAAATGAAAACATGAGTTTAAAGTGCTGTTTATGACCATATTGGAAAATCTGATGTGCTTACTAAAAATACCTCCACTTTTCTGCCCATTGTTTTTTAAAAGCACTACTTAAAAATAACTTCTGTTTCTTTCTGAGCTCTGAAGCAGAAAAGGTTAAACACCATTTATCAAAATGCCTTTGCCTTCAGTGGCTATTAAGTTATCTCAAGAAGCTTATTATTTCCTTCTTACACATGTTAGTTCTGTAATGCTTATATGCCAGAATACCATGTGTTCCCTCTCACCCCAAAAGAATTTTAGATTTGGATAAAATCTTGCCTGTGGCCTTCAGGTAACTTTATACATATCTAAAACATTGTTTCACAGAGTGATGGACATCTGCATTAGTGTCACCTGGGGTGCTTATTAAAAATTCAAGTCCCTTGACTCCACTCATAACAATTTAGAATTTCTGAGGATGATGTCAAGACTGTGCCCCAGTTTGTTCTTATGTGCGTTCAAGTTAGAGATCTATTTATTGATCTAAGGATATCAGTGCAGAGATGAGTAGGAAGGAGACGGGAACTAGAGCTAGTAACCTTCCCTCCATCTGTCTGAGCCGCCTTTCCCTTTGTCTGTCTACCCTCACTTATACACACAACCATTGGCTAATCATCTGTAGAAAGGTAGCATAAGGAGGATGCATTTAAAAATTTACAACAGTGGAGTATGTGTCCCACTTGTTTGTGTGTGAGTTTAAAATAGTGCCTGTATGTATTTTTTGGGCAGATTAACAGAGTCAGAATCCATTACTATAGGAAGAATGAATCTCTAAAAGATAGAACATGACACTAAATTTCTGAATAGAAGTGTAATGGAAGCATGTCTGTTAAATATTTATCATGTAAATTGTGAAATTATAGCATAGTTCTTGGTGAAATTTTGTGTAGATTTTAATTTCAGTGCTATGTGATATCTTGATGGTACTAGTAAGATACATCTGTATTTATAGTATATATACACATATGTGTATATACACATATGTGTATATATATGTGTGTGTGTGTATGTATATATATATATATATCGGTTTTCAGATTCAGTAATTCATTAGATTGTTGGAGAAAATCAAGGAAATGTTGTTTAGTCTTTTGTCCACAAGGGGGTGTTCTACCCCTTTCAAGCATAAGGAAGATACATTGAGAATCTAATTCATAGTAGGGAAGCTACCATTGCAACAACAGAGCTCACCAAAGCTAAGTAGTATTATTTAAAATAAGAGAACCTGCAAGTAGAAGGTGATGATAAGGACCAGTAGTAAGAGTTTCTTTCTTTTCATTTCTGATTATGGGTCCTCTAGGGAAGACAGATAACTAAGTGTATTGTGTCAAAATTAATATCTAATTGGTGTCTTTTGGGGAGGGACTCTGGAGCAGTCAGTGCCTCAAATGTGGATAACAGCTAAAAGGAGAATAAAAAAGAACCACAGTTATTGGGGAGGGTGTTTTTAGTGACACTTTACTATGCTGCTGGTATTTGGTCTGAGCTGATATGTCTCTGGAACATTTTATTGAGTGTTCTGTGTAAGAATGTTTATATTGTACTTAAGGGAAAATGTATGTTTATAGCCATATAATAGCACTTAAAATCTTTCATGTTAATTTTTGTCTTAATGATTTGCTACGTCTTTAAGCTGTTGGAAATCACACAGGAAATTTAACTATGTTTACTCATATACACATGTACGAATAAACTAGTGATCTGAGGTACTGAATTGCTAGTTAATATTCAAACTTCCTAGGAAAGTTAGTTCTAAAATTGAAGTCTAATATAGGAAACTGTCAAGAAGGTAAACTTTATACATAAAATAATCCTATAATGATTTGAAACAAAATTAAACACAAAAATATTGATCATTTCAGGAGCCATTGTTTTTTAAATACCATAGCCTATTTTGATATCCTTTCCCTAGTTTAATTGTTAGAAAACATATTTTACACCTAATTTTTCTATATGGCAGAATAATTTTGTTCTTTCTTTAAAACTGATAAAATGTATTGAGCTCAGAATTGAAAATGCCTCTTTTCCATTTATACACTATATATATTATAATCATGAAGATATTTCATAACTAAAAATAAAAATTTGAAACATACATGCATAGAAACAAGTATGTATACTAAAGTAACACTTGAGCATTTTACAATATTTGTTTCAGATCTCACTTAAATAAGATCTCACTTAAACTAATTGGTTTAGTCCTACTCTCATCTATTTATCCTTCCTTTCACACCTCAGGTTGTGATTATTTGACGTTTGTATGCATGTGTGGTGTTCCCATGCATGTTTTTATATTTTTCTTTACATATTTTTATTCTTCCAGCATTTATATTTCATTTAAAAGTATACAAAGTAGTATCTTGTATATATCCTTTTGTAGCATTTCTCATCCAGTATTGATTTTGACATGTATTCATATCAGTAAATGTACAATCTAGTTTTTTGTTTTTCGCTCTTCTGTAGAATTTAGTTGTATGAGTAAACCACTATCCATTTCCCAAATGTGAAATTATTTCTAATTTTCATTTTCAAATTTTTCCAATTTGCTAATTAACACTGCAATGAATAGCCTTTATATGAGTCATTGTGCACATATGGGAGAAATTCTCCAATGGATCACCTAGTTTTTTAAAATTCTTGAGTGATATATGTGCGAAAGCACATAGAAGATACTTAATATTATCTAACAGTGGATGAACATTCAAACTCTAGCTTTTTGTTACCTTGCTTATATGAATGCAATCATTATTTGACATGAAAAAGCACACTGTATATTTATTTATGTTAAAAGAAATACAGAATATATGAATACTCAAGATCAAAACTAACGGAGGAGAATATGATTTAAAGGAAAATATTACCAGCTTATATAGTAGGTCTTCAAATTCTCTATATTTTCTGGAAAAGTATCATGGTGCCCTTATACCTTGGTTAAACTTTTTTAACTTCTGCAAATAAAAATATTTGTGATAATGCTTGGGTCCATGGTGCTTTGGACCTTAAAACTAAGAAAAACACAAAATAGAAAATTAAAAGGTGAGAAATGTATTTGTTGTTTTGTCTTTCATTTAGGGATAGAGACAGTTTTTTTTCTTTTTCTTTTTTTAAGTCATTCACCTTTTTTTCTTTTGGTGAATGCAGGCATTTTCACTGGCCTCTTTTGAATCATAATCTATCATCTTATTTGGATCAAGGTCTTGGTTGCACATCAGAGTCATCTGTAAAACTTAAAAAAGAAAAAAGTGTCCAGGAGATCCCCATTCAGTGGGTTAGGGGTGGGAATGGCTGTCCCTGTTTTTAAAAGATTCTTTGGCTGATTCTAATGTTCAGCTCAGATTGTGAAGCACCGTGCAGAACTAGGGACGAGAGTGAGGCAGGAGAGGTCCCCTTTATTGTGTAGGTTGTCTCCCATCTGTTTTTCTGCAGAAACTGTGGAATGGGGCTCTGTCAAAATGCAGCCATTCTGAAGTTTTGCTGTCAAGATAGATATACCTGCAAATCTTATTTGTCCTTATTTGGAAATAATAGTGCCGATATGGAATAGACATAGAAAAAAGGCAGGTTAATGGGGATTGTGGATAGTATTGAAGGGAATCTTAGGAAGGAAATTGGTAATATAAAGTTAGCAGGTTTTCACATAATATTGAAAGGATCTGTGTAGACAATTCCATTTTGAGAATAAAAACTCAATGGCATACCTAACTTAAGTACAGGGTTACAAAAGAATCTATTCCATATATTTCACTTCCCCATTCTTTAAGAACTGATCCTGAATTTCTTTGTGAAGCAGTAGCAAAATGAAAAAGAGCTCTTGACCCCTATTTTTAGAACTTCTTTTATGTAGTCTCTTCATGTTATATCAAGTTGTTGTAAGAAACAGGGTTTGTATCTGTAAAAGGGAGCAGGTTAGCTCTGCAATTTGTCAAGGTTGTCATGTTTTTAGTAAGTCCATAAAATTATTAACCTTTGTATTTGTGTCCAAAATGTCATTTTCCCAAGGATTATGAGGTATTTAATTTTCAATTCGAATGTTGGGAAATGCTGACTAAAGTATATATCTTTTTGTATGTGTGTATATGTGTGAATAATGGTCACTCCTTTCTCCTAGAAGATGGGCTTCATGGGATTGTGAGCTGTACCGCTTGTGGACAACAGGTCAATCATTTTCAAAAAGATTCCATTTATAGACATCCTTCACTGCAAGTACTTATTTGTAAGGTATGTAATGATCTGTTGGTAATTAATTCCACAAATATTTGAATGCTTAACATGTGTCAGACTTTTGATGCACAGTGATGAAGACGGAAATGGTCTCTGCCATTGGAGGACATATAATGTAGTGAGGAAGACAGACATGAAAGTCCCAATAAGTGCTATGATAGGGGAGATACTGTGTACTTTGGGAACACACAGGAAGCCTTTGTAATTTGGAGTTGGGTTGGGGGGGGGCTTTATAATGGAGATGATGTAGGTGGTACCTGAAATATAAATAAGAATTAGCTTGGCAAAGTGGGATTGGTTCAGCATATTCTAGGCCAGAGGCAACATAGTGTTCAAAGGCTCAGAGGTGAGGGAGAGTGTGGTGTGTTGGGAAACTGCAGAGTATATATGTGTGCACACATATGTTTTATAACATTCACTCTTACATACTCTTATTACCCAAATCTGAACTCTCCATGTGGAGCAGGGTTTTGACATAATTTGGAGGTAATAGAATTAAAAATGTTTCATATGTATTGAAGATAGTTTTAACAGTCTGTGTAAACTTTTTTACAAGTAATACCTTGGAATTAATTTTAAATATCTATAATATCAAGGTTATCATTTCCCCAACTCATATTACTGCTAAAATTAATCCTTTGTTAGTTTGCTTCCCAATAAAATGCCTCCTTGAATTGCAGGGGCAGACCAGACTTTCCTTAATTAGAGTCCCAGTTCTAGATCTTGTATGAATTTTTGATAGATGTAGACCTACTTAAATGTACTAAATTTACTCTGTCTTTTAGTAATTTGTGTCCTCCTTTCCTTGAATTCATTTCAGCCAGGAGCCTGTTTAGGGTACATGTTGTAGCTTCTAGTTTTAAATTGTGACAGCTGAATTTTATATTGTTGGATTTGTAATGTGCGTTGTTTTTCTCTTTTCTTATATACGTGATTGTTTTTTTTTTTTCAAGGGCCAGTCTGTTGAGCCTAGCCCATTTCAGTAATCAGTAGTTTTCATCAGTGGGCATGGAACCTTCCCTTTTCTCCAGTCCCAGTGAAAAGGAATTTAAAGTCATTCAGACTTGGATTTGAATACCAGTTTTGCCTCTTCCAGTTGTATAACTTTAGGAGATTTATTTACATATTAATGAACCAAAGCCTTTTCTCTCAAATTGGGCTGTAATACCTCCTACCTTGCACAGTAGGTATTTGAGATTTAAAGATAATGTAGGTTAATGTAGGATACTGTTGCTCAGCTCTATACATAGTAGCTGTTTATATATGATGACTAGTAAATTATTATTAACTAATAGCAACATCTAATACATTTTTATGTAGATCTTTGGTAGCTAGTCATATGAGATCAGAAATTTGCTTTACCAAAATCTTTTATCAACTTTTATGTAAGGAACAGTGGTACTTGATGATATGGAAATCTATGTCAAGGAATTAATTTCTTGAGCTATTCCTGTGTCTGGAAAGTACTAGTAAGGGTAATACAGTGTTATCGCTTTGATTCTCTAAAACACACACACACACACACACACACACACACATACACATTCCCTGTACTTTTTTAATGACTTAAAAAATAAAGTTTTTCTCCTTTATGAATGTTAACAGTTTTGAATAAATTTCCCCTTTCCCTTTTCTTTTTTAATAGAATTGCTTTAAATATTACATGAGTGATGATATTAGCCGTGACTCAGATGGAATGGATGAACAGTGTAGGTAGGTAATAAATCAAGATGAACTAAAATTCAGTGTTGTCTGCTTTTTGAGGTGAAATTCTTACATAGTCTGTTACTAGATCTATTTTTTATAGTATCATCATTGATATCTTTCGTGGAAGGTTGTTCTTTTCCACGTAGTCCTTGGTTTATGTCTTTTAATTTTCTAATAAAGAATAAGTAAATGACCAAAATTACTTTGCTATTAAAATTGCTGCCAGGAAATTTTAAATTGCTTTAATACTGTAAAGGTTTAAAATGTGTTTCATTTCAGAATAATATTTTAATCTTTAAATAATTTCAGATGGTGTGCAGAAGGTGGAAACTTGATTTGTTGTGACTTTTGCCATAATGCCTTCTGCAAGAAATGCATTCTACGCAACCTTGGTCGAAAGGAGCTGTCTACAATAATGGATGAAAACAACCAATGGTATTGCTACATTTGTCACCCGGAGCCTTTGTTGGATTTGGTCACAGCATGTAACAGCGTATTTGAAAACTTAGAACAGTTGTTGCAACAAAATAAGAAGAAGATAAAAGTTGACAATGAAAAGAGTAGTAAAGTATATGACCATACACCCAGATTTTCTCCAAAGAAAAACAGTTCAAATTGTAATGGAGAAGAAAAGAAATTAGATGATTCATGTTCTGGTTCTGTAACCTACTCTTATTCAGCACTAATTGTGCCCAAGGAGATGATTAAGAAGGCAAAGAAGCTGATTGAGACTACTGCCAACATGAACTCCAGTTACGTTAAGTTTTTGAAGCAGGCAACAGATAATTCAGAAATCAATTCTGCTACAAAGTTACGTCAGCTTAAGGCTTTTAAATCTGTGTTGGCTGATATCAAGAAAGCTCATCTTGCGTTAGAAGAAGATTTGAATTCAGAGATTCGAGCTTTGGATGCTGTAAACAAAGAGAAAAATACCAAAGAGCATAAAGTCATAGATGCTAAGTCTGAAACAAAAGTACGAAAAGGAGAAAAACCCTGTGCTTTGGAAAGGAAGGATATTTCAAAATCAGAAGCTAAACTGTCAAGAAAGCAGGTAGATAGTGAGCATGTGGATCAGAGTGTTGCAGTAGAGGAACAAAGAGCAAATAAAAATCCCAGTGGTGAACATAAAAAATCTGATAAAAAAGAAGAACCTCAGTATGAACCTGCTAACACTTCTGAAGACTTAGACATGGATATTGTGTCTGTTCCTTCCTCAGTTCCAGAAGACATTTTTGAGAATCTTGAGACTGCTATGGAAGTTCAGAGTTCAGCAGATTATCAGGGAGATGGCAACAGTGGAACTGAGCAAGAACTGGAGAGTTCTGTAAAATTAAATATTACTTCAAAAGACAACAGAGGAGGTATTAAATCAAAAGCAACAGCTAAAGTAACAAAAGAATTATATGTTAAACTCACCCCTGTTTCCCTTTCTAATTCCCCAATTAAAGGTGCTGATTGTCAGGAAGTTCCACAAGATAAAGATAGCTATAGGAGTTCTTGTCTGAACCCCAAGCTGGAGAACTGTGGACTTGAACAGGAAAAGAATGATAATGAGCATTTGGTTGAAAGTGAAGTTCCATTACTTTCAGAAGAATCTGATCTTCGAAGATCCCCACGTGTAAAGACTACACCCTTGAGGCGACAGACAGAAACCAACCCTACAACATTTAATTCAGATGAAGAAAATAATGACACCGTTAAGGAGAAACAAAAACTATCAGTTTCAATGAGAAAAAAGGATAAGCGGAATTCTTCTGACAGTGCTATAGATAATCCTAAACCTAATAAATTGCCTAAATCTAAGCAGTCAGAGACTGTGGATCAAAATTCAGATTCTGATGAAATGCTAGCAATCCTCAAAGAAGTATCCAGGATGAGTCACAGTTCTTCTTCAGATACTGATATTAATGAACCTCATACAAATCATGAGAAGACTTTGTATGATGTAAAGACTCAAACAGGGAAAGATGATAAAGGAAAAAGGAAACGAAAAAGTTCTACTTCTGGCTCAGATTTTGATATTAAAAAAGGCAAATCAGCTAAAAGGTCTATCATTTCTAAAAAGAAACGACAAAACCAGTCTGAATCTTCTAATTATGACTCAGAATTAGAAAAAGAGATAAAGAGTATGAGTAAAATCGGGGCTGCCAGAACAACAACAAAAAGAGTTCCAAATAAAGAAGATTATGATTCTTCTGAAGATGAAAAACACAGCAAAAAAGGAATGGATAATCAAGGTCAGAAAAGTTTGAGGACTGCCCAGGAAGGATCATCTGATGATGCTGAAAGGAAAGAAGAGAGAGAGAATTTCTCTTCAGCAGAAGGCATAGTTGATAAAGACAAGACTATCATGGAATTGAGAGATCGACTCTCTAAGAAGCAGCAGCCAGGTGTTTCCTCAGATGGTGCTGATAAGCTTTCTTCTGGGAAAGAGGAGAGTTTTAATTCTCCAGAAGACAAAAAGGTTGCTGAAACTAAAGAAAAGGCTATGTATCTGAAAACCAAAATGTGTAAGAAAGTACAAGGTGGCTTATCTGATGTTGCTGAGAAGTTCCCAAAGAAAGAACAGAGTGATGAATCCTCTGAAGATGATAACAAGCAGAGCAAAAAGGGAACTGAAGAAAAAGAAAAGAAAACTACAGACTTGAAGAAAAGAGTAATTAAGATGGAACAACAGTATGAATCATCATCTGATAGCACTGAGAAATTACCCGAGGGAGAAGAAATTTGTCATTTTCCTAAAGGCATAAAGCAAAATAAGAATGACACAACTGATGGGGAAAAGAAGAGTAAAAAAATAAAAGATAAAACTCCTAAAAAGAAGGATGAATTATCCGATAATGCTGAGAAGTTACCAGGGAAAAGAGATAGTTATGATTCTTCCGAAGATAAGAGGAGTAAGAATGGAACATCCAGTCGAGAGAAGAAAAGGTGCAACTTACCTGAAAAGAGTTCAAGGAAGAGACAAGATTGTTCATCATCTGATACTGAGAAATATTCCATGAAAGAAGATGGTTGTGATTCTTCTGATAAGAGACCGAAAAGAATTGAATTAAGGGAAAGAAGAAATTTAAATTCAAAGAGAAATACCAAGGAAGTACAAAATGGCTCATCATCTTCTGATGTTGAGGAAAGTTCCGAAGATAATAAAAAGCTGAAGAAACAAAGAGCTTCAGCTAAAAAGAAGGCAGGCAATATGAAGGAGAAAATGAGAAACTCCCTAAGAACAAGCGCTAAAAGGAAGCAGGCTGACATTTCTTCCTCATCTTCTTCTGACATAGGAGATGATGATCAGAATTCTGTAGGTGAGGGGAGCAGTGATGAGCAGAAAATAAAGCCTGTGACTGAAAATTTAGTGCTGTCTTCACATACTGGATTTTGTCAATCTTCAGGTATGGGAAAATAAATAGAAAATTTGTACTTTCTCCCTCTTGAATAACTACATTGTTTAATTTTCTCTGAAGTCAATCAAACGCAAGGTTACTTACTGTTTAGGAAAACACCATTTAAAAATTCTTTATAGAGATTTACTAGAAACTCTTTCTCCATTTTTTGGTCATCATTGGGAGGTATTTGCAGTATTGTTAGTATTCTGTATCAACTATATCAAGTGTGTTGGGTAAATTTATCAATGTTTAATGCTTTTCTTTGGAGTAATGAAAAGTAATTTATGAAGGAAGATCAGACTGGTTCTAGTAGTTCAGTAGGTATTTATTCAAGTAATGGAGATGAGTGCTTGGTATGGATATAACATGGTGTGTGAAAGTTTTAACTGCTTTGTCATTCATCTGACTTTTTAAATTGGGCAGAGTAACTTTGTGTCCCGTGGAATCCTCAGAAAAATTTAAGTTTATTTATTGAAACCCTTTGCTGATGCTCATCAATTTTTTTCTAATGACATGAACAGATATTTCCATTTTTAACACTAACAAAATAGAGGAAGAAAGAAATCCAGAAAGTAGGTGGATTACCCTACCCTGATGAGATAGAGCACTAGGACAATTAGGGTTTGGGTCAACTGGTCATATAATACGGCCCCCCCCAAAAAAAAAATTTAAAAATATTTATCATTATGGCAGTTCTTTAAAAAAAATCAGTTGTATAATAAATGTACACTTGTTGGTCATACTGTCTTTTTTTTAAGTCAGTAAAACCCATCAGTTAACCAGGGACACTTAAAATTAATTTTAAAATATTTATAAAGTAGATTTCTCATGTAACTGTGTTCCCAGCACAAGCAAAATGTTAAAATTTTTCCTTTCCTTCCTTTTGTTGTGATTTTCCATTTATCCCAGTTGGATTTTAGTGGAATTCACTTGAATCTTGATTTTTAGTAAAACTTTAAATCCCTTTTTTGGAGCTCCAGTGAGTTGGTTTGAAAACCAAGTGGGATATGCATGGTATACTCAGTTTAACGCTCTGCTATATCAGATGCCTAGATGGAGTTCTGCTTGTATGGCTGTTTTAACTACAGGTCCGCAGTCCCTGATATTCTTGGGGCTTAATGTATTTCAGGATTTTCAACTCTTTTGTTTTTAGGAAGATAATATAGAGTAGTTATCATATATTATATAGTAGCCCCAGTAGGTCCTGAGGCCCCATAATCAAACACATTAGTATTTCCTCAGCAAAACATATGAACATTTACATGTAAGAGGAATAAACAGTTCAGATTAGATTTTGCTGCCAAATGAACTTTGGCACCACCTTACAAAACTTTAAATTTTGAGAACTTTTTGGATTTTCGAATTGTGTATGAGATTGTGGACTTGTATTCAAAACATAGTATAATAGTTGCTAAATTTATTTATTTTCCTAATATGTCCAACTTAATTTAGGTGACAGTTTTTATGAGCTCTTAAAAAGCCTCCCCTGCTCCCGTAAATTTAGAGGATTCCAATTTATTCAGCAATAGTTGGGTATCCTGTTACAGGGTACAACATTTTCCTAGAAATTGGGGCTTGGGAATGGCATGACCAACCAAGATGAAGAACATGGTCCTAGGAGATTACAGTCCAATGAGCAAGATAGACATAGATAAATCATTATTAAAAAAAAATACCAGAAGAAAGATATAAAACTAAAATGGGGCTGTGTGATAAATAGCAAGTGAGCCACTTAATCTAAATATTGGAGGAAGACTTAAAAGAACGGGTAGCATTTGAACTTGACTTTGAAGGATGGGTAACATTTTCAAAGGTGTAGTAAAGAGGAACAATGGTAATATCACTAGTAATATTTCATTTGAAGATTGGTCTGTTTGAATGAGGTATTTATTGTCAGTTTGCTAAGATATTGTGAGATTTATTATTGCCTTTCTACATTTAGCATATTCCTATCCTGAACCTGTAGGTGTCTGTGTTCCTTATGGGTTTTTTTCTCCAATATTTTCCCCCAGCATTTTATTATGAAAAAAATGTTAAATATACAGAAAAGTTTCTACAGTTAACATTGTACTGTATTTGCTTTATCACATACTTATCTATATATCCTGTCTATCCATCAGTGTACCTAACTTTTTCCCCCCTTTTAACTGTTTATTTCGAAATAATTATAAATTCACAGGAAGTTGCAAAAAAATGTACAGGGAGGTTTTGTATGCCTCTCATTAATTTCCCTCCAATGGTAACATCTTTCATAATTATAGTGCGATCTCAGAACCAGGAAACTGAAGATTTATTCAGATTTCACCAGTTTTACATGTACTCCTTCATTTGTGTGTGTGTGTAAGTATTGTGCAAAATTTGTATCACGTGTAGCTTTGTAAATATAACCACCACGACAACCAAGATATTGAACTGTTTCATTACCACAAGGTTCCTTTGTGCTACTCCTTATGCACACTCCCTAGCATATCCCTATTCTTAACCGGTGGCAATTATTAATCTGATTTCCATCTCTGTAATTTTGTTATTTTGAGATGGAATCATGAACTGTGTAACTTTTTTTTTTTTAAAGGATTCCAGTATGAACTTTTCTTCTTCTTTTTTTTTTTTAATAAATTTATTTATTTATTTTTGGCTGTGTTGGGTCTTCGTTTCTGTGCGAGGGCTTTCTCTAGTTGCGGCAAGTGGGGGCCACTCTTCATCGTGGTGCGCGGGCCTCTCACCATCGCGGCCTCTCTTGTTGTGGGGCACAGGCTCCAGACGCGCAGGCTCAGTAGTTGTGGCTCACGGACCCAGCCGCTCCGCGGCATGGGGGATCTTCCCAGACCAGGGCTCGAACCCGTGTCCCCTGCATTGGCAGGCGAATTCTCAACCACTGCGCCACCAGGGAAGCCCGAAGTGTGTAATCTTTTGAAATTGTCTTTTTTCACTCAGTGTAATGCCCTTGAAATCTTTGATGCATTTGAAAATAAATGGTAAACATTAACATAATTCTCCCTGGTTACTTCAGCATATATAGTGTTAACTAGAGTACAATGTTTAAGTTTGTTTTTGAGGCAAAATTTACATACAATGAAACGCACAAATCTTAATCTCTTTATAGTTTTAATCAAAGGATAGAAACGTTGCTTTTTATAAGGAAGTAAGTTTTACTGTACTTGAATATATCTCTGGATGATTCTACTCCTGGATACCATACAAATTCAAGTATATTTTAAAATTATTTGGTACTACCAAGTATTAATAGCATTTTAAAAAGTTCTTCAATGATACAGGAAAAATTAGACATCTGTTAACTTTAAACTTAAAATGGATCACTACAAAGCTTATTTCAGCCATAAACTTTTGCTAATAGGGTGGTGAATGATAAAAGATTTGTTACTGGGAAGGAAGAGTTTTAAAATTCTTGTGCTCTGGGGAGGAACTTTGAAATATGTAACATCCAACTATTTATTATTTTGCTGCTGGTACTTCTTAAATTCCCGATTGTACTTTCCTTATAAATTCTTTTTATTCATGTTTTGGATCCCAGAGTATAGTTTAGAACTCACTAGTTGTTTTAAAGTTTTTGGCTTTCAGTTTTATTTTACATGGTTTTACTTATAAAGATAATTTAAAGCTAATTTTAAGTACACTTTTGTTCCTTCAAGGAGATGAAGCCTTATCTAAATCAATGCCTGTCACAGTGGATGATGACGACGATGACAATGATCCTGAGAATAGGTATGATTCCATCTGTAAGGACTTTAAAAAGATTATAACACACCCTAGGCATGGGCACAAACAGCAGCAACGGAACCACAAGCAGGTTGTAAAAACCAGGAGTGCCTGCCTTAGAAAGACTCGCTCACAGTCTTCCTGCAAGTTTGAAAGAAAGGCCAGAAAATGGGCTAAAACTCAGAAACCTTAAAAGAAAGTAAATATAAATATTAACACACCTAGCATAGGGTGTGTTATAAATACAGCACTGTCAATTTTTATGTTTCCATGTAAACTGTGATAGTTTTTTGAGAATATTTTAATTTTGACAGATTATTTTATTGGTGAAAGTAAATCATATCTCAATAAATTGGTGACAACAGACATCTCTCTCCTCAATATTTGATTATTGTTTTAAATTGCCATCTAATGTGGTGGTCCTATTCATTAACACCTGTTCAAAGTGAAAAAGAGACTGCTAAAATGTTTAAGATTAAGAAATTGCTTTCAAAATAAGTATGAATTTGCAAACTATCTAGACTGATTTAGATTTTAACATTTGTCAAATAAAATAGAAGTAGACAGTATGATAGTATTAATTTTAATAATACTTAATAGGTTTATATGGGAACAGTGTAGCCTGTACAGATTGACTTAACTAAGGAATAGCTGGGAGAAGAAAAAAAATAAAGGTACACCCATATTCTAGCAATGAGGAATAAAGAAAACAAAGGTATTAAAGAGTATAACCATAATGTTTTTACATATTTTTTAAACCCTTCCTGGACTATAGGATCCCCCACACTCATAATCTTCAACAAGAAGACAGTGTGGTGTAGTGGATGGAATTTTGGAATAATGGGGATAAGAATATCTGACTTCTAGTTCTGACCTTTCTGTGTGATCGTGGGCAAGTGACTTAACTACTCTTTGCCAAAATTTTCTGTTCTTTAAAACAAAAGGGTTGGATGAAATGTTCTCTGATTAATTCTAGCACCAAAAAATCTATGATAGACTTGAGGTTTTACTAGAGTACTGTATTAACCATCCATTTATTCCTAATAGTAAACTCTAATAATTAAGAAAACATGAAAATAAACATGTAATTTTTGTGTCATAATTTTGTAAGGATTTAACTTTGAGTTGGTAAATGCTGTGGGGCCAGCCGTCACTCTAGCTCTGTTTTATATCTTGCTGGTGCTGATAGATTTTTCTGTTTCAAAGATCAGCATTCTCCTAATTAACAGGAGGGCATTTTTATTAAGGTGAATGGACAATTTTATTTTGCACTTTTGAATAGAGCTTAATCACAGATACAAAGACTCAGATGCTGCTTTACCTACTTATTTTTTTAACTAAAAATATATATCCAATTATTTTGTGGGATCGGGGTCGGGTCCAGAATGGAATGGTGAAGGCATACATTTTATTCATCAGGGATTTTATATAGTATATGATATAATCACAGTGAGATTATGAAAGCATTTAAAATTTTATTCTTTTTTAAAATGCTTTAATTCCTCTTTATTTATTTATGCTACTATTTGCTTTCTTGTAAATCTTAAGGCCTCAAATGTTATTGAAAGGCTAATAATGTTTAAAACATGCTATATCCTAATTTACTTATGACTTATGAATCTTAATTTCATATTTAAACACCAAATGAGTGTCATTAAGTTATGGTAATTTTTTGTGTTAGAGCTTGTCAAAATATAAATATCATTTTTATCTTTTAAGTTACTTGATCATATCTCTCTGTAACTGGCAATTATTTTATTGAAAGGTATCTTTAATTCCATCTTGCATTTGTGATTAAAAAATACAACCCTGTTAAAAAAAAAATACAACCCTGTTGAGTATTTTTGAGAAGAATTGAATTTTACCTTGAGCATGTTTTTCTTTATATTCAGTTTAATGTGCTTTTATAAAATATGCCATTAATAACTTCTTTCATATCCAATATACCAATGAGGTATCTAGTACCCATGGGTTATCTAATGATGGGGATACATATACCTTCTTGAATTATTTTGGTATAGACAGCGTACTTGAGCATATTTGAATATGCACTAAGCAACTTTCAAAAATTTGTTTTCAGATCATGATAAAGTCTTGGAATTATTTTTACCTTTCACGTTTTTGAGTAGGATGTATTTTGGTAGACAGCATATTGTAATTGTGTATAAATTTGTACACAATTGTGTAATTGTGTATAAATTGTGTATAAATTTCATATGCTTTGCCTTTTTAGCAGTATTGTAATACATTTTCAGTGTTAATGTTTATGGAGAGGTAAATAGTGTATTAATGCAAATGGTTAACTATTTGGATGCAATAAATTTCTGTAAAACTTTTTTCTTGTTCAAGCATTTAATTTTTTTTTTATGTAAATCTAAATGATCCATTTTAAACCAATATCCTTTATTCTGATTATTTATTCTACTAGTGTTGGGATTAAATGTCATTAGCATCATAAAATTATGATGCTCATAGTTGGTATTTTTTTGTAAATGTCCCTATTTAACAAGATAAACAGCTTGACCAAGCAAGCTTTTTTTTTTCCTCCAGATTTAAAATGATTTATTTCCTAATAATAAAAACATAACATGTTCATTATGGGGAATTTAGAAAAATAGAAAAGAAAAAAATAAAAGTACCCTAAATTCCTACCTCTAGAAATGATCACTGTGTGAATTTTATTTTTATTTTATTATTTTTTTTTA